>NC_084892.1:26102500-26365000 GCF_958979055.1 Alnus glutinosa
GAATTAAGAATTTGAGACATATCAAAATATAGAAGTCAAATAAATAACACTCAAGAAATTAATCTTCTCAGAGTGTACCAAGCTTTGATACCAATTGAAAAATGAAATTGACTTCTGAATAGCAAGTGTGCACAAAGTGTTAACAAAAATTAACAATGCGGAAAATAAGCAACACAAGAATTTTTGTTAACGAAGTGGACATTCAAGATGAGAAAAACCACTTCGGGGTAGCCAAACCCAGGATATCCACTATTCAGAAGACCAGACTAGATACAAGATAGTAACACTCACATATACCCGATGCAGTGGTCGTACCTTGCTCTCTAACGTGTAACCCAACACGAACACCTCCCAACCAGGTATCCTACTTGAAGGGGTCTTCAATGGAATCATTTACCTTAGAGCCGACCCCTAAGATAGACATCAGTTGTAGCACAGCAACAGCATACTTGCAATGGCTTGAGAGACAAATCAGCTCCAATAATCTCACAAACAACTCTTTAAGCTCTGATGAAATTCAATACCGAATTCTTGCAGTTCTCAATGCCCAGGGGCCTCTATTTGTTGGCTGAGGTACAAAATAGGCGACTACTGTAATATTTACGGACGCCATCCGGACTGTGAACCTAGGCCGTCTGGACGGACAACTGTGCGACAGAATTTTTGAGATTTTCGCTAAAAATCTTTCCTATTGAGAGCCGCGTCTAGACGAGATGACACATCGTCTGGACGGTCGCACATCCGCTGCAAGTAATTTCCATATAAGGCTTCATTCGTCAAGACCATGGGGGATGAACGTCCGGACGGCTACTCTTCAACACCCAATTTCCATATCTGATAAGCACCCGTCCGAACCATGAAAGACTGGTGTCCGGACGGTTAAAGTTGAATCCGCAATTTCCTTATCTGTTGAACGCGTGTTCGGACCAATGTTGACTAACGTCCGGACGGTGGTATTTGAATTGCGATTCTTGCCTTATATATGAGCGAGTCTGGATGGGAATCCACATCCTCCATATGGTTGTATCAATCTTCCCCAATTCGGAACTTTGGAAAGAATTTGAAGCTGATCGATTACTGATAGGCATCCGAACGGGCTGCTGAGATGTCCGAACGGATGCAAACTGGAACAGTAGCTTCTCGATACAGTGAATGTCCGGACGGAAATGCACGTCGTCTGGACGGTATGGCACGTCGTTCGGAGGGATGGAACAGAGGATAGATGGGCGTCGGGATGGGTGACATGTCGTCCAGATGGCTGACAGGGAATTGAAAACTTCTAACTTGCAAACAGTGCAGAGTCATCTAAATCACGTCTGAATAGCGGAATTCCTATGAAAAACATCTTTACATACAAGTGATTTTGTCCCAACAGAATGAAGCCAATTACAACCTAGCAGAATCCAACATTTTAAATGGTTACAATTGTATGGTAAGATTCAATAATTTTAAATAAATAGGTTGTGATGAGTTGTCTACTCGAAGAGTGGTGCAAAAGTAATCTGTTTGGAATGGATGGAGTCAAGTTGAGGAAGGGCTAGAAGAGTTTTGTGAACTTGCTAATCTTGTTAGATTTTGAGCAACACAAATTGGTCTATGCATAATCTTGTTTACATGAGCCACTTCCTTTCTATGTATTGGAAGCATTCTCATTTCCTTTCTTCTCCAGATTGTAATACTTCCTCATAGTGATCTTAAACCTCCTCAATCCTTTTTGTGTTTTGGTCATGTACTTACCCACGAAGAAAAAAATGAAATTTGTCAACACATGGATGGGCATTGAGTTCTTCATAATTTTTCCTACTTTTTTTAAGAATCACTTTTGAAAAACTCTCTACATCACTTCTTTCTTTTCTTTTCTTTTTTTTTTTTTTTTTTTTTTTTTTTTTTTTTTCCTTTTACTCTTTTAAAATATTATTTATAATTTTTTATTTCTTTTTCTCTACATCACTGAATCCCCCAGACTTCACCATTGTACCAATCTCAAATTTCCTCACAACCACCACTAAGAACTCAACCACCATTTCCGCACACAGCTTCACCAAATTCTGGACCATCTCCACAACTAAAAGCTCAAAGTTGCTACATACTTTGATCATTGAGACCCAGACAATCATTACAATCATTGATCTCACCAAACAGCCGTGAAATCTCTTCCCCAACAGTCAAGACCATTACCATTCCCGCCCACCACCAAACCACCCTTGAAGTACTCCATCACCTCAAAGACCCAGAGAGAGAGAGAGAGAGGTGTTAGTTTTTGTGTTGGCTGCATTCTGTTGGACAAAATTACTTCTTTGTAATGATGCTTTTTAACAGGGATTCCACTATTTAGAGTGCTTCCAGAAGATTCTGCACAGATTACAAGTCAGAGAATTTGGTTCCCTGTCAGTCGTCCGGACGACGTGTCATACCGTCCGGACACTCGTCTGTCAAAGCATCATCCGTTTGGACGACAAGAACTTTCCGTCTGGACGCCCATTAATGTCTAGAAGCTTCGAACTGTTCAAGGTTGTATCCGTCCGGACGTAATGGCAAATCATCCGGACGCTCTTTAGAGTTCGAGAAGATTCCAGTGTTCCAGTGCATTCGTCCGGACGACGTGGCTATACCGTCCGGACGCCATTTAGTGCTTGACAAGCATTAGGGTTTCTGACTCAAGACATAGTTATGGGAAGACAGCTGCAACTGTCCGGACGATGTGTCATCCTGTCCGGACGCCAGACAGATCAGTATCATTTGTCCGAAAGAAGTGTTTGTTTCGTCCGGAACTTGCCACTGTATCGAGAAGGTTCTACCCAGCTTGCATCCGTCTGGATGTTTCAGTAGCACGTCCGGACACCTCTCAGTACTTGATCAGTTTTAGATTTCTTTCCAAGTTACAAGAAAGGGAAGATCAATTAACCGATCGAACGATGTGGTATCCCATCCGAACGCGTGTCTCCTTAAGGCAAGAATCGCAATTTAAATATCACCGTCCGGACGTCAGTCAGCCTTGGTCCGGACGCGAGTGCAACTAATATGGAAATTGCCAATTGACTACAACCGTCCGGGCGCCTGCCCCTCATGGTCCGGACGCGCGCATTGCAAATATGGAAATTGCATGTTGAAGAATTGTCGTCTGGACTTTCATCCCCCATGGTCCGGACGCGTGAAGCCTTTTATGGAAATTACTTGCAGCGGACGTGTGACCGTCCGAACGCAGCTCTTAAACAGGAAAGATTTTAAGCGAAATTTTCAAAAAATCCTGTCGCACAGTTGCCCGTCTGGACGGCCCAGGTTCACCGTCCGGACAGCGTCCATACATATTACAGCAGTCGCCCATTATGCACCTCAGCCTATAAATAGAGGCCACTGGGCTTTGAGAACTGCAAGAATTCGGTATTGAATTCCACAACTGCTCAGAGACGTGATATTTCCTCTAAAGCCATTTCAAGTGTGCTGTTGTTGTGCTACATCTGAACTCTATCTAAGAGGTTGGCCCTAAGGTAAAGATTCCATTGAAGACCCCTTCAGGTAGGAGACCTGGTTGGGAGGCGTTCGTGTTGGGTTACACGTTAGAGAGCAAGGTACAACCACTGCATCAGGGGTATGTAAGTGTTACTGCTTTGTATCTAGCTTTGTCTTCTGAATAGTGGATATCTTGGGTTTGGCTGCCCCAGAGTAGTTTTTCTCTTAATTGAGTTTCCACTTCGTCAACAAAAATCTCTGTGTCTTTTACTTTCCGCTGTGCTTATTTTTGTTGACACTTTACGCACACACTTGTCTTTTATTTAGAAGTCTATTTCAATTTTCAATTGGTATCAGACCAGGTACACTCTGTTTAGGATTTAATTCTTGAGTGTGATCCTCATCTCTTGTGACTTCTATTTTTTTGATTACACATTTTAGCATGAATTCTTCTCAGTTATCTAATGAGGGTTCTGATATTAAGCTCTTTAAGGTTTTTAATAAATTGAAGAATGCTCAACATTCTAAAATTTCTCATAAAGAGCTTAAAAAGGTGAAGCAAGAAAAAGAGTCTTTGATTGTTCAGTTATCTGAATCACATGCTTTGATTGACTCTTTGAAATTTGAGAATACATGTTGTTTGACATTATTGATACACTTAAGAATAAATTGAAGGAATATGAACATCTCTTGAAAAAATTCTCTAGTAATAATTTGAAAAACATGCTTTGTATTCATTCAGATATTTCTAACAAGTCTGCTTTAATTGTTGATGATATGAGTACTTCTACCTCACATGCTTCTGATTTTGAATTAGATATTAAGCCTGTGATAGTAGATGCAGCTTGTTCTGAAAATTCTTACTTTAATAATTGTGTATGCCAAAATCCAAAGATACAGGTACATAAGTTCATGGTAAGTTTGTCCCTACTTGTCATAATTGTGGGAAAACTGGTCATATTAGGCTAAATTGTTATTTGTTGGAATCCCACAGGCCTTGGATTAAGCAGGATGCTCTGAGGAAAGGTAAAATTGAAGATTCCTCCTCATCCAAATATGTCCCTCCTCATAGGAGACATATAAAAAGGTAAGGGCAATATTGTGTGTAAGAATGCTAACCATATTTCTGCAGAAAATGTCAAGCAGCATTCTACCAAAAGAAGTCTGCCCACCTGTTATCACTGCGGCATCACCGGTCACATCCGACCCAATTGTCCACATCTCTAGGTTTAGAAGTCAAAGGTTCAGAAGGAGCTGCCAACAAGAGCTACATTAGGCACTCTACCTCCTATGGCACTTCAGGCTCCACGGCATCAGCAGAAGTTTGTTCCTGCCTATCAGAGTGGCAAATCAAAGAAGAACAAATCAAGGCGCTACAAGAGAAAGCCGCAGAAGCCCATTAACTACCATGACTATGAAGGGTTTCTGAGTCTGATGCAAGGTATGCTAAGGAAAATGGACAACATAGGCAAGACCTGCAAGCCACCGCCATGGGTCAAGCAGGTATGGGTCAGGAAGGATGAGACTATTCACCCCTTAAAGGGGAGTTGACTCACCTAGTAGGTGATGTTTCCCATGCCTAGGATTTTGGTTCCTAAATCCTAGTGCAAGTCAGGTATGTTTGCATTGCATTGTCATATCTTAGTCATGCATTGCATTCTATTTGAGGAACCATTTATTTTATCCCCATATTTTTCTTGTTACATTGAGAAACTTCTGCAGATATTTTTTTTTGGGGATGACAATTAAAAGCACGTCGGGCGACTGCTTTTCTGTTTTGGTATTTCTAAACCTCTTTCCATGAGGACAGGTTTGGTTTTACCTTACATGTTGGGATTAGATGTCATTTCCTTTTCTAAGCATATCTTTGTTGTTTTTTCTGTTTATTGGTTGTCAACAAAAAAAAAAAAAAAAATTGGGGAGAAGATGTGGAACTTTATTTCTTTCTTTTGATAGCTTTTCAGATATTGCATGTGTTTTTGCCTAATATCTCAGTTCATTGTGCATTGATTAAATATGCTTATATATGATTGAGAGTTTATGCATGATATCTGTTAAGTTTTCATGTTGCATCTTAATGATAGATAGTTACTTTCCTTATGCGATGAAAATGTGCACTATCTATGACTCCCATAAGGTACATCTTTTCCTTCTCTGACTTTTTGCTTCTAGAAATTCTAGATAAGAGAAGAGGTTTTTGATAAGATGGTCAAATTGACCACATGCTAGTTGAACCTAGAGCCTAAAAATTCTAGCACTCTCTAGGTTGCAGCATCAAAAGAATAAAGCAATAAATCTTATGCTTTCTGTGCTTTTATTATTTATTCTCTGCTTATGTGCTAAAACTGCAATATGCCTTGCCTTTCATGGTGCAAGTAAAATTTACCTTGTCCTTCATGGTACAAGTAAAACAACTAGGTGCTGCATCTTAGGGGGAGTGTATCAGATGAGGGTAGCTAGGCCCTAGTAAGATAAGGTTTGACTTTTGGCTGATCTTTCATTGATTTTCTCTCTTGTTTGGAAAATCTAGTTACTTTTTGTCATATTAGTGAATTTCATACGTTATTGAGAAAGTCTTCACACACACACAAACGCATTGCATGAGTTGAGTAATCTATTTAAAATTTCTATCTGCAGGGAAATTTGTGCTCATTGAATGCTTAACTCTCATTTATATCTTTGCATATTTCTGCAATGCTATTTGACTGCTTTATCAATTGATTATATATGCGTGTTCTTAAGCTAACTTTTGGAAAAATATTTTTCTGCAAATTTTCCTCAAGTTTTAGATTTTCAGTGTGAAGTGTTTGGACGGACCCATTCTTACGTCCAGACAAGCGCAGTCTTAAGACTTGCCTCTCTTTCTTTGCCATACACACATCTTTGCATTTTTGTTGATTTGTCCTGGCATGTTGTGTGTTTTTCTCGTAGATTTCTCCCAAGATTTTAGCATTCTTTGCACATCTCTTCTCATCCCATGATCTTCATTGTGTCTTTCTTTATTCTTTCAAGTTTTTATGCTTTTAGAATATTGGAATATTTGTTGGGATAGTTTCTTGAGATAATGTGCATGAAAATCCTTTTCTGTCTATGTGTTGGGCTGATGTTGATGTATTTATGCCTTATGAATAGCTACATTGCTTATATTTTTCTTTATTATCCATTTGACAGCCGTCTTAAATACTACATTATTTTTGGAACTAACAGGATCTAATGGTATTTTTGGACATATTTCTGGTTGGTTTTGGTTCAGGAATATGACATCTAGCGGCTCCTAGCACAATATCTGACAGATGGATCCTTTGGAAAACTGACCGTTATTGAAGTCAGATGTTCAAATTCCAAGGGTCTCAAGATTTAAGATGAGCTTTTTCCCCCCAGCTCATGCAATGCCTTCCGTAGCATTCCCTCAGATCTGCATCAGTCAGAGGTTCAGTGGCGAATCTCCTCAGTTATCTTGCAGACCAGTTGCTTAGAGGATGTCAATCTGCGGATAACCAGTTTTAGGCTTTGCAAAATCAAGAGATTGAAGATTTTTTAGTCTATGGTTCCCAGCTTCCTGAGCTAGAAGCCTACGTAGTACAAATCCAACTTCTTGTATGGATTTCTCTCTGTGGATCAGCAGGATTTGATACCTGGAGGATTTTTGTTCCTCTCTTTTAGGCCACTTGCAGATTTTTTTTTTCCTATTGTTTTGGATTTTAGAAAGTTTTTGTCTGTGGATATTATTACTCTGTTTACCCTTGTACTTCTGAGACGTTGAGGGGGAGTAATTGTTGTGTAGTTTTTCTAACAACGCGGCTCTTAAACAGGAAAGATTTTCAGTGAAATTTTCAGAAAATCCTGTCGCACTGTTGCCTGTCCAGACGGCCCAGGTTCACCCTCCAGACGGTGTCTGTACATATTACAGCAGTCGCCCATTCTGCACCTCAGCCTATAAATAGAGGCCCCTGGGCATTGAGAACTGCAAGAATTCGGTATTGAATTCCACAACTGCTCATAGACGTGATATTTCCTTTGAAGCCATTTTAAGTGTGTTGTTGTTGTGCTACATTTGAAGTCTATCTTAGAGGTTGGCTCTAAGGTAAAGGATTCCATTGAAGACCCTTTCAGGTAAGAGACCTGATTGGGAGGAGTTCGTGTTGGGTTACACGTTAGAGAGCAAGGTACGACCACTACATCAGGGGTATGTGAGTGTTACTGCTTTGTATCTAGCTTTGTCTTCTGAATAGTGGATATCCTGGATTTGGCTGCCCACTCCGCTGTGCTTATTTTTTTTGACACTTTACGCACACACTTGTCTTTTATTTAGAAGTCTATTTCAATTTTCAAGAGGAAATGAGATTGCTAGGTGTGGATTGAGAGAGAGCTGAAGGGCGAGAGTCAATGAGAGAAGGGAAAGAGTTTGTGAGAGAAAAGAAAGAATGAGAGAGGAGAAGGAGAGTTTTTTATTCGAAGAAATAGAGAATTGGATGTAAAAGCTGAAGAATGCTACCGACTGGTTCTTCATATATGAAATATTATTGTAACATTTTGTCTAAAATAAAGGATAACAAAAAAAAAAAAAAAAATCAAATATAGAGATATTTTAGGGTGTGATTCTTCAAATTTAAAAGAAAAATGAGGGTTTAAACAACATGATGTGAATGCTCTTACATGCCATTGAGTTTTTTTTTGAACTTATCTCTTTGTAGAAAGAAAAAAGAAAGGAAACACTTTTTGGTGTTCAATTGTTTATTATTCCAAAAAAGAAAGGAGATGCATGCTATCTAGCTCCTTCAAGCCTATGGGTTTGTTTCCATAAAACACAACAGCTCCATAACTTAGGGTTTCAAAGCTTCAAGGAGAAAGTTTAGGGTTTCAAAGTATAGGAATACTTGAGAAAGATAGGACGACATATAAAGAAAAACAGGGTTGAAAATTACCTCTTTAAGGAAATCACCAACAATGTTGTAAGAATTTGCAAGCCCCTCCATTGGTCCAAAGCTCTCCTCTATCATTAGAAATGGAGATTGGTATTGGCCTCATGCCAAGTCTGAAGCCCTTGTAGAGATTCAAAGTAGGCTACCGAAAGTTAAGATTGGTGAATCTTCTCAGCCGGTATGGGATACTAGGTGTTGTGTATTCTCAAGTGCTGAAACTTGGGAAAAAATTAGGGAGAGAAAACTGTTGGTGGATTGGTATAATCTTGTCTAGCTCTCAGATGCCATATCCCTTGGCATGCTTTCCAGGATGCTCTTGTTACTAGAGAGCATATATATGTGTTGTTGGGGCTATACTGGAGATAGTTTATGCCTTTTTTGCCATGCTAAGCATGAGAATCGGGACCTGAAAAATGAAATTGACTTCTAATATAAAGCAAGTGTGTGCACAACGTGTTAACAAAAATTAACAATGCGAAAAATAAATAACACAAGAATTTTGTTAACGAAGTGGAAACTCAAGATGAGAAAAACCACTTTGGGGCAGCCAAACCTAGGATATCCACTATTTAGAAGACAAGACTAGATACAAAGTAGTAACACTCACATACCCCTGATGCAGTCGTACCTTGCTCTCTGACGTGTAACCCAACACGAACGTCTACCAACTAGGTCTCCTACTTGAAGGTGTCTTCAATGGAATCCTTTACCTTAAGGCCGACCACTAAGATAGACTTCAGTTTAAGCGCAGCAACAGCACACACTGCAACGGCTTCAGAGAGATCAACTTAGCTCAATAACCTCACAAAATAACTCTTTAAGCACTAGTGGAATTCAATACCGAATTCTTGCAGTTCTCAAGCACAGGGGCCTCTATTTATAGACTGAGGGCTCAAATGAGCGTCTGGCTTGATAAAGCTAGGCACTATCCGGACGGTGGTCATAGGCCATCCGGACGGACAAATGTGCGATTGAAATTCTGAAAATTTGGTTGAAGATCTTTCTTGTTTGAGAGCCTCATCAGGACGGTGAGACACTATCGTCCGGATGGTCGCATGTCCGCTGCAAGTAATTTCCATATTGAGGCTTCGCGCATTTGGACCAAGGGGATGGTTGTCTAGACGGCTGATCTTATGCACGCAATTTCCATATTTGATGGACGCGCGTTCGGACCATGCTTACTGGTGTCTGGACAATTGGATTTGAATTGCGATACTTGCCTTATGGATGAGCGCGTCCGGACAGGAATCCACGTCATCCGAACGGTTGCATCAATCTTCCCATATCTGTGTTTGGAAAGAAATCCTGAAGCTTGATCGAACATTAAGAGTTGACTGGACGGGAAGACACGTCGTCCGGATAATGCTTTTGTCTGATGTGTGTCCGGACGGTATGACACGTCGTCCAGACAGATGGAGCTTTGGACAACTAGGCGTCCGGACGGGCAGACACGTTGTTCGGACGGCTGGTAGGGAACTAAATTTTCTGACTTGCAAACTGTACAAAATATTCCGGAAGCACTTCTGAATAGCAGAATCCCCGTTGAAAAGCATCTTTACAACTAAGTGATTTTGTCCAACAGAATGTAGCCAATTACAAACTAACAAACTCCCATTTTAGCTATTCTGGGACAAAAATCACTTGACCGATTAAAAATACAATCCTGGTCCAAAAGTAAAAATTACTCCCCCTTTTTGTAACAAAGGGTAAAACAGAGTAATGAAAAGCCATTACAACAAAAATTACTCCCCCTAAAGGTCTCAGAAGGACCATGGTAAAACAGAGTAATAAAGTCTATAAGTTTGAAAAAAAAGGACTGAATAAAACATCAAGCTGAAAATGGGGAAAGTAGGGCAGCATAGATAGGACCTGCACAAGTATATTAGAACACACATGTATCTTGGTCGGAGAAATCAGTCAAAGAGCAAGTCAGAATTATTCAAACATATAGTTGATAGACAAGCATGAGATAAGCAAAGATTTCCCCGCAAACAGCATAATGAAATAACTTGCTTAACTCATGCAAAGGGGGTGTGTGTGAAGGCCTTTTCCCAAAAAGATATGACTTTATTGGTCGAACAAATTGCAACCAGATTTTCTAGATAAGAGAGAAAATCAGTGAAAGATTTAGTCAAAAGTCAAACCTTATAAGTTACTAGGGCCTAGCCACCCTCATCTGATATACTCCCCCTAAGATACAACATCCAATTGTTTTACTTGTACCATGAAGGACAAGGTAGAATATTTTACTTGCACCATGAAGGGCAAGGCAAATTAGCACATAAGCAGAAAATAAGCATGTATAACACAGATTTCATGAAGATTACTGCTTGATTCTTTTAATGCTACAACCTAGAGAAAGTGTTAGAATTTTTAGGTCCTAGGTTTAACTAGCATTTGGTCAATTTGGCCATCATATCAAAAACCTCTTCTCTTATCCAGAATCTCTAGAAACAAAAAGTCAGAGAAGGAAAGTTACATACCTTTGGGGAGCCTTGGATAGTGCATGAAGTCATCTCATGAGAGAAGCAGCTATCAATCATAACAAGTGAGCAGGGAAAAAGTTTACATATGTCAGACTTATGTTCTCAACCATATGTAAGAAAAATTCATCAATGCACAATGAACTAATAACCTAGGAAAAAATACACGAGATAGTTGACATACCTTTGAAGGAACCATCCTACTACAAGGCTCCCAAATTTTTTTTTTATTATTATTATTACAAAAAAAAAAAATCATGCTACCAGAGGACAAGACAAAAATCTTATCCTAGCATGGAAAAACATATCTAGGACATGGCACAAACACCAATGGCTTTCCGAAGAGACTCAAACCTGCTACCATCTAGAGGTTTGGTAAGAATGTCAGCCAATTGCTTTTCAGTGGGATGACAGAGAGAGATACTACCTTGGATTCCACAAGATCACGTAAGAAGTGATGTCTGATGTCGATGTACTTGGTCTGAGAGTGCTGAACGGGATTCTTGGAGATGTTGATAGCATTAGTATTATCATAGTTGATAATCACGGTATCTTGAGAGAATCTGTAGTCACCTAGTAGCATCTTCATCCACAATAATTGCGTGTAAATATATTCAGCCTCAGCAGTGGAGTGAGATATAGAGGCTTGTTTCTTGCTCATACAAGCTACAAGATTGTTCCCAACATAGAAACATCCTCCCGAGGTGCTCTTTCTATCATCAGCGTTTCCAGCCCAATCTGCATCAGAGTATCCTACAACAACAAGATTTGTTTCTCTAGAATACCAAATGCCATAAAGAAGGGTATCATTTACATACCTAATGATACGCTTGACTACAGTGAGATGAGATTCCTTAAGATTTGCCTGAAAGTGAGCACAAACTCCCACACTGAAGGCAATGTCTGGTCGGCTGGCTGTAAGATATAGAAGACTCCCTATCATACTCCTATAAAGGGATGGATCAACGACTTTTCCTGCAATATCACTACTAATCTTGACTCTGGTGCTCATGGGAGTTCGGGTACGACTCTTCCCATCCAAACCATATCGTTTGACCAGATCTTTAGCATACTTGGACTAAGAGATGAAGATGCCTTCAACAGTTTGCTTGACTTGAAGGCCAAGAAAGTAGTTCAGCACACCAATCATGCTCATCTCAAATTCCTGCTTCATTTCTTCAAAAAAACACATGGGCAAGAGAGTCTAAGGTAGCTCCAAAAATGATGTCATCAACATAGATTTGAGCATTGAGTTTGTGAGTACCTTAATTTCTGATGAACAAGGTTCGATCAGCTTGTCCCCTTGTAAATCCCTTAGCTAGGATGTTAGGTTGTGATTGGCTACATTCTGTTTGGACAAAATCGCTATTCAGAAGTATTGCAAAAGATTCTGCACTGTCTACAAGTCAGAAAAGTTGGTTCCCTGCCTGCCGTCCAGACGACGTGTCATACCGTCCGGACGCTCATCAGACAAAAGCATCATCCGTCCGGACCTTCCTCTATATCGAGAAGTTTCGAACTGCTCCAACTTGCATTCATCCGAACTTTTCAGCAGCCCATCAGGACACCTCTCAAATATGGGAAGATTGTTGCAACCGTCTAGACACGCTCATCCATAAGGTAAGAATTGTAATTCAAATTCAACCGTCCGGACGCCAGTCTGCCATGGTCCGGATGCGCATTCAACACATATGGATATTGTGTGTAGAAGATCAACCGTTCGAATGGCCATCCCCCTGGTCTGGACGCGCAAAGCCTTAATAAGGAAATTACTTGCAGTGGACGTGTGACCGTCCGGACGCGGCTCTCAAATAGGAAAGATTTTCAGCGAAAATCTCAAAATTTCTATCTCACAGTTGTCCATCCGGACGGCCCATGACCACAGTTCGAACGGCGCCCAGCTTTATCAAGCCAGACGCTCATTTGAGCCCTTAGCCTATAAATATAGGCCCCTGTGCTTGAGAATTGCAAGAATTCGGTATTGAATTCCACTAGTGCTCAGAGAGTTATTTTGTGAGGTTATTGAGCTGAGTTGATCTCTCTAAAGTCGTTGCTATGTGTGTTGTTCCTGCGCTTAAACTGAAGTCTATCTTAGAGGTCGGCCCTAAGGTAAAGGATTCCATTGAAGACCCCTTCAGGTAGGAGACTTGGTTGGGAGGCGTTCGTGTTGGGTTACACGTTAGAGAGCAAGGTACGACCACTGCATCAGGGGTATATGAGTGTTACTACTTTGTATCTAGTCTTGTGTTCTAAATAGTGGATATCCTAGGTTTGGCTGCCTCGAAGTGGTTTTTCTCTTAATTTAGTTTCCACTTCGTCAACAAAATACTTGTCTCTTTTAATTCCGCATTGTGATATTTTGTTGCACACTATTGCACACACTTGCTTTATTTTAGAAGTCAATTTCATTTTTCAATTGGTATCAGAGCTTGGTTCACTCTGAGAAGATTAATTTCTTGAGTGTTATTATTTTTTGACTTCTGTTTTTAATATGTCTCAAACTCTTAATACTGTTCCTGCCTTCGATGGCTCGAACTATGGCTATTGGAAAGCTCGTATGCGGTTCTTTTTAAAATCTATTGACTGTTGGAGTATTGTTGAAACTGGTTGGACTAAACCAGAGGATACAACATTTGAACTAGTCCCTCAGAAAAACAACGACTTTTTAATGACAAAGCCCTCCATGCTCTATGTCAAGCACTTTCACCGTCTGAATTTGCAAAAATTTCAAACTGTGAATCTACTCAAGAAGCGTGGCAAATCTTGGAAACAACATATGACTAAACTTATAAAATCTGCCAAACTTCAAATGTTGATTTCCAAATTTGAAGAAATTAAGATGTTGGAAGAAGAGATATTCGGAGAGTTTTACTCCAAGATGAGTGATCTAAGAAACTCAATGGTGAGTCTCGGAAAACCTGTCT
This sequence comes from Alnus glutinosa, assembly GCF_958979055.1. Taxonomy (NCBI): domain Eukaryota; kingdom Viridiplantae; phylum Streptophyta; class Magnoliopsida; order Fagales; family Betulaceae; genus Alnus; species Alnus glutinosa. The sequence goes on from NC_084892.1 coordinate 26,116,280, forward strand.
CGGATGTAAAACTCATCCGAAAGATTCTAAGATCTTTGCCTGAGCGTTTCAAGATCAAGGTGACTAATATTGAAGAAAGCAAGGATCTAGAAGAAATGAAGATTGAAGAGTTGGTGAGATCTCTTTAAACTTATGAGCTGTCTCTGCCCTCGGTCAAGAAGCTAAAGACCATTGCCCTGAAGGCTTCCAAGAAGAAGGTAAAAGCTTCATCTGAAGATGACTATAAGGAGGAAGAAAAAGTTGTGGCTATGTTAGCCAAGAATTTCAGAAGACTAATGAGAGACGACCGATTCAAAAAGAAGTTTTCTGAAAAAGTCAAGAAAGCTCCTAGAGAAGCTAAACATGAGGAAGAAGAAAAGAAGGATCCCAGAGGGCCCAGATGTTATGAATGCTCAGGTTTTGGGCATATCCGAGCCGAGTGTGGGAACCTCAAGAAAGGCAAAGGGAAGGCTTACAATGTGACTCTTAGTGATGAGTCAGAAGAAAAAGCTTCAGAGTCCGAGAAATTTCTGGCCTTTGTGGCTCCCCTTGTTGAAGAAGAGGAAAATTGGAAAATAAATGTCATGGCCATCATTTCATTGCTTTGCCCCTTCTTAGTAAGTGTGGAAAAAAAGTTAAAAAAATAAAAAAAATAAGGCGTGGAATCCCAAATCAAATCAAATTACAAGTTCCATCCTCCCATTTGTAACGAACTTACATTTCATTTTAATTATTTAACAATCTCTGCCTTAAAAAAATCAAACCATGCCCAAATTTTCAATTCAAAATGATAAAGGTTACAACGTCTTTTGATTTTTTCCTTCCAAAAAGCATGCCTTTTAAACTGTTCCCTTTGAAAGGGGGACAAAGAAAGAAATTGTGGGGGGACAAATACATAAATATTGCAGACCTTCCATCTCAAAATGCTATCTGGTTGATCGTCTTTGAAATCATAATATTTCCTTATGGAACTTCATTTGGTTGGTGATTGTTGCTCCAGACCTTTGACGTATATTGGCTTCCATATCTCTACTCATCATCGGTGTTTTCTTGTCAATTTTATTTTTCTAAAAATGGAAAAGGAAAAAAAAAATACAAATTTTGATTCTTTTAAAATCTAAGGAACATTTCAACAGGGGCATTTGTCTTCTATTTAGAGCCAATCTATTTTTCTTTTCTTCTTTTTATGTGCTGATTTTCTGGTTGTTGCATGGTAATGATTGACTTGCATGTAAAGAAGGTACTTGCAGCCATACGATTGTTGCATTATTTATGATCTTGTTAGGAAGATCTCGTTATTATTTTATGGAGTTGTATTGGGAATTTGAGATGCTTTCGGACAATGATTAATCTCTTTAATTTCATTGTGACTCTATCTGATACTGGATGTAACCTTTTAATGGCTTGGTAGCAAGCTAGGAATGTTTCTTTAGTGTTATTAGATATTGCAAATAATTTACATTTATTTGTATAAAAATCATGAATGTATTTTCCATTAACATAATAAAAAATAAAAGCTGCAGGTACTACTAAAGCATTGCTTTATTCATTTTTATTTTTTAGCTATAACACTCTCTAGCCATCTCTGTATAGAACTTGTGTGTAGTCCCATAAATTCAATGGTAAATTTGCACATTTTTTTTTTTTTATATGAAAATCAACAACAAGACAGAACAAACATTTTTCGAACTTATTTCATCAGCAAGAGCAAAACTTTGGTAGACTTTGATGCTCAATTGGGGTTTAACTTACCACCCTTAATTGGGTAGCAACAACAATGGTCTTGATCAAGACACATTGGAGAACCAGAAATGCCGCAAATGTTCATGCAGTTATGATACCCACAACCACTCAAAGGAAAGCAATAAGGATTTGAGGCTTGTTTTCCTGATACGATTCCTGTCACTCGGTTAAAAAAATAATAATTAATTAACGCAAATATATATAATTAACGCCTCACCAATTTGGTAAAAAAAAAAAATAAGTGATTGAACACTACTCTCTAACAATAGCGAGTACTGTTCACTCACCAAATTTATAAAATATATATATATATATATATATATATATATATATATATATATATATATATATATATATATATATATATATATATATTCTCTTTCTTCCATTATTTATTTATTTATTTCTCTCTTATGCATCATACACAACATTCATTTTGAAAAAGATTATTTAAATAGAATAGTAATAATTGGGAGTGATTTAAAAAAGTAAATGGCTAAAATAGGAAAAGTGGTTTTTAACTATTTTAGCTTGTGAAATTTGATGAGGCGACTAAGAATGCTCATAAATTCCTATATTGTAACATTAAACGTTAAAGGAAACAATTACAGTCACAACACAAAATAAATTACGTAAGCTGTTCAATCAACAATATAAAAATTATAGAACTCTTTAGCCTTTAGCTTTCAACCCTCCATTTTAAATTGAATAGAATAACCCTTCTATGTATATATACACACCAAGACTTTCACCCTGCTTTGTTTTCTATTGAATACAAACAACATGAAGTCTTTTCATGCACTAAAAAACCATTAATATATTTACGAAATTTAATATTGCAAGGTAAACAAATTTAACATAAGGAACAAGAAAAAACATTTATACGAAGGAGAGGAAATGATACGTACCAAAAGAGAAAATTAAGAAAGTCACCAAAAGCAGAAAGAATGTTGCAGAATATTTCATATTGAGTTGAAAAAAGTGCACTAAAACACTTCAGTTTAACCTCAAATGAATGAAGAACACCTAGACTTGTGACTTATATATATAGCCAACAGCAAGTTTGATATGTCTTAAGAAAATGCCCGTAGATAATATTAGGTGAAATATCGGACAATAAAAGAAAATTTGAAATAAATTTAATAGAAAAGTATATCAAGAAACGTTATTTCAATGTAAACAATTAAGGAAAAACATTAATTGACATGAGTTGGAGAAAGTAATAGAATAAAATATGGAAATGTATTAAAGAACAATGAAAAACCATATGTAGAAAGGTAAAATAACCTACAGAAATGAAAATAAAAAATAAAATAAATAAGAGAATATTAATTATAGAAAAATATGGATTTTTTTTATTTGAAAAAAATGTCGTTTTAGAAAATCTATCTCAAAAATATCTTTATGTTGCATGTTGAAGGAACCATGCAAAATCGTAAATAGATCGATGAAATTCAATATAAAAAATAGAAACAAATTAAGAGAGTATTAATTATATATTAAAAAAAAAGGGCGTTTTTTCCCAAAAAAAATAACAAAACATTTTTTTTTTTTTTTTTTTTTTCATTTTTTAAGAATAATCTTCTCGTTACTTTTTTTTTAATTAATGCATTTTATGTTTCGCACACTATCTTCGCAAATGTCATAATGGGAAAATAAGTTACAGATGCGAAGAATATGGGAGCTGTGTTTTCGAACATGATTTAATTTCTTGGGAAGCAAATTGAGATTAATTCTTTTCATTTCCTTCTATAGAAACTAATAATACTACATGCTTAATTCTTATTTCACCTTCGTACAACTAGCGGCTGATGTGGAGTATGCATAAGTTTAATTATATGAGAATAAAATTAGAGTTAAATATTTCGAATTATTTTAAAAAAAAATGGCACTAATAATTAAATTTTATTGGAATCTAAATACGAAGTAAATTTAATACAGAAGATGGGACAACTCAGTCGATCCATTTCAAATGAAATAGATACTATTTTTTTTTTATTGTAATTAAGGATTGTAAAGTTGATGTATCTAATGGTGCACATGATTTCACATGATTTAAATTTTTAAAAAACGTTTCAATATTGACTTCATATACGCCATTAGATACACTAACGTCAAATCCTATATCATATTCTCTCAGTGCCAATGCGCCATCATGGGCCACTGGCACTCCACTGTCACGCACACTTGTGCATCCGGTTTCAAATTAGAGTATACATAGAAGTGTATGCATTCATACATTATCTATTTTAAACAATAGTTTCGTGTAAGTTTCACCTTTTAAATTCCAATTTAAAGTTCATTTTTCTTTTTCTTTTTTTTTCTTTTTTTTTTCCTATTGAATATAAACAAATATTTGTGTGTAGAACTAAACAACTATTAAGATACGAACAAAATTTAATATTGCAATGTAAAAAAAAAAAAAAAAAAAAAAACATAATTGAAGAAAAAACAATTATATGGAGAAGAGAAGACGATATCAAAAGAGAAAACTATGAAAGTCACCAAAAACAGAAAGAATGTTGCAAAATATTTCATATTGAGTTGAAAACAGTGCACGAAAACACTTCAATTTAAGCTCAAATGAATGAAGAACCAATATAGGCTTATGGATAGCAAGCTCGATATGTCCTAAGCAAATACCTATAATATTAGGTGAAGAACAAATATCAAACCATAAAAGAGAATAAATAAATATAATCAAAAAATATATCAAGAAACCTCAATTAAGTGAAAACAAATAAGGAAAAACATTAATTGACATGAGTTGGCTTAGTAAGAAATTGTATACACCAATATGACAAGATTAAACCAATTGAAAAGGAATTTGAATGTTAAGACTTTGTTCTCTATTGAAGATAAACAACAAGAAGTAATCTTTTTGTGCACCAAACAACGATTATTATATGTACGAAATTTAATATCGCATTTTAAAAAAATTTAACATAATGAAAAGGAAATAATATTTATATGAAGGTGAGGAAGCAATATTGAAAGAGAAAACTAGGAAAGTCGAGACCAAAAGCAGAGAGATTATTGCAGAGTATTTCATATTGAGATGAAAAAAGTGTATTAATACACTTTACTTTAACCTCAAATGGATGAGGAATAGATATTGACTTATCTCATATATATATAGCCAAGAGTAAAATTGATGTCTTAAACAAATGCTCATAATATTAGGTAAAGGATATCATACAAAAAAAAAAAATTGAAATAAATTTAATAAAAAAATAAGGAAAGCCCTAAATTGACATGAGTTGGCGGAAATTATAGAATAAAATATGGAAATATATTAAAGAACAATCTTGAAAAGCCATATCTAGAAAGGTATAATAAGCTACAGAAATTGAAAAAAATGAAAAAAAAAAAAAAAAAAAAAAAAAAAAAAAAAAAAGAAGAAGAAGAAGAAGAAGAAGAAGAAGAAGAAGAAGAGAAGAGAAGAGAATATTAATAATCGAAATATATGGAGCTTTTTCTGTGAAAAACAATGTCCTATTTGAAAGTCTAACTCAAAACAATCTTCTTCATTTTTTTTCTATAAATTAATATCGTTTATTAAAGGAACAGTGCAAAATCATATATAGGAGAATGAAATACGATATAAAAAATACAGAGAAATGAAGAGCTAGAGTAATAATTACAGAAAATAATTGGAGATTTTTCGATAAAAATAACAATATATATATATGTATGTATGTATATTCTTTAATTTTTTTTTTCTTTTTCAGAATAATCGTCTTTTTCTTTTCCCTTAAATAATTGTGTTTTGTGTTTGACACACTATCTTCGCAAATTAATATCGTTTTGGGAAAAGAAGTTATATATAGATGCAGAGAATAAGGGATCGAGTAGCAGACACGATTTTCTTGGGAATTAAGCGAATTGAGAGTATTTAATATCTTTCGGCCATTTAAAAATATTTCGAAATTAACGTCAAATTAGTAAATATAAAAAGTAGTTTTGAAAATTATTTAACAAAAAGGAGCTTTTATTTGGAGTTCTCTTATATTAATGAGAGCTGCTACAGGTACAAAGGGAAGCTTACAAAAAAATTTACAAACTGACGTGGAAGGTGATGTGGCTTATATTTATAACTGACGTGGCTTGGCTTATACGTACAAAGGGAAACTCGACCACCGGCGACGGAGAGAGATGGTCGGAAACCCAGTGATCCGGCCGGATCTTTGACCACCCCATCGGAGAAGACCACCGGGACGGAGGCGCTGTCGGCGATCTCCATTATAGTCGATACGATATCCGGTGAGATGGAAACGATGCGTATTGGGTTTCGGCGTTATGGGCACTTGGTCGGAAATCTTAAGGTTCGTGGGTTTCAGATCCGGCCGGATCTCTCAAACCCACGCCGACCGAGCGTGGGTATGCGGCAGGAGATCCGGCCGAATCTCAGATCTGGCCGAGACGCACGCACGGCCAGATCCGAGGTCCGGCCGGATTTCTCAAACCGACGTCGGCCGAGCGTGGTGTTTCTGGCCGGATACGGTCAAAGATCTGGCCGGCCGGTGAGAGGGAGGAGAGGGGGGAGAGAGAGAGTGCCGGAGAAAGAGGGGGTGAGGGAAAAGGGAGAGAAACAGGTGTTTTTTTCTTTTTTTTAATGAGTATAAATGAATTTTTTAATTAATAAAATGCCACCTCAAATGCCAAGTCAGTTTGTAAAATTCTCTATGTAAGAGTTTCTAAGTACCTTTAGCATTTTCCTATATTAATCTATATAAATGTAGATTTTAAAAACGGTAAGCACTTCAAAGACTTCATCTATTCATGATTTCTCTTAATATTCATCATAATCTACCGTCAAAACTAAAAGCTTAACATAGCGTATTATGTCAAAAAAAAAAAATATATATATATATATATATATTTGTTTTAGCAATTCATTTATTCAAATTACACCCAACAATCTCACAACTTTAACTATTTACTTTCATTATTCTATTTAAATATTTCTTTATTGTTTCTCTAATAACATATATTTTTTTAAATGTTTGGTTATTCTTAGCGGATATATTTATGAATATTTGTCACATTTTAATGGTAATATTTTTAAAATTATGTCTTTTTCTTTAACGTCATATTTTTAAAAATTTGTCTTATCCAAACAATCATATTTTTCTAGAAAATATCATATGTTTTCAATATAAATATGCCTATTTCCTCCCCAACTATCATTCACCTCAACTGCAACAATTTTTATCTATTTTCCGTTCAAAACTAAGAAAAAATGGAAAAAATGAAAAAAAAAAAGAAAAGAAAAGAAAAAAAAGAAGGAACAAGGAAAGAAAGAACACATATAGACTTATGGATAGCAAGCATGATATGTCCTAAGCAAATGCCTATAATATTAGGTTCATGGTGAATCGTCGTTCATCGTTCTTTCTCTCACAAATGTTCTTGCTCGTTTCATCCTTTAAGATGGAGACTTGGAGATATTTTGAGATGGGTTTAGATGGAAAGTTTAAGATTTGAAAAGTAAAAGAGGAAAATTGGAAAATAAATGTCATGGCCATCATTTCATTGCTTTGCCCCTTCTTGGTAAGTGTGGAAAAAAAAGTTAAAAAAAGAAAAAAAAAAAAAAAAATAGGGCGTGGAATCCCAAATCAAATCAAATTACAAGTTCCACCCTCCCACTTGTAACGAACTTACATTTCATTTTAACTATTTAACAATCTCTGCCTTAAAAAATCAAACCATGCCCACGTTTTCAATTCAAAATGACAAAGGTTACAATGTCTTTTGATTTTTTCCTTTCAAAAAGCATGCCTTTTGAACTATTCCCTTTGAAGGGGGGACAAAGAAAGAAATTGTGGGGGGACAAATACATAAATATTGCAGACCTTCCATGTCAAAATGCTATCTAAATGAAATTATTAAAAAAAATTTAGGGGGACTACCTACGTCCGCCCGTGTATAAGTACAAACGAAACTCTAAATTGTAGAACAATAATCTTACAGAAATTTTCACTTTCTCACTCTAAATTTTCACGACTAGATTTGTTCTAATTATAATTTTAAAAGCTACTTAAAAGTGCGTGGGGAAAATAGGTGTAAGAAAGTGAAAATGTAGATGTGTAACATTATCTAACTGTAGAATGGATTGTTGCGGATAGTGTATTTTTTTATTTTTTATTTTTGGTTATTAGTTTAAAGTGAAATTCATTATTTAAGAATCTCCATTTTATTCTTATATTCTTCTCTTTGTCTGAGGTCTTAAGTTATGATGTTAATTTTCTTTTCCTCTTTGGATGGGGAAACCACGCTCTTTTACAGGATTTTTAAAATGTAATTAATATTGTTAAATTAAAATATTCTAATCTTGTTATATTGTTATTTATTATATATAAAATATGATGAATTAAGATAAAGGTTATAAATAAAAGCGATCTTAATGCATGGGTGAACCGGAATTACATCAGCCCATGAATGGGAGTAATTGGAACGCGGAAAATAAGCAATTAGGCTACTGTTGTGTTCTGAAAGTGGGTTTCCTGTTTCAAAAACCTAACTTATTGCATTATGGGTTCATCGATCGATTGGTGTTTGGTCAATCGATTATTCCGCAGGAAACCTAATTTTTTCTTGTTCTCGTTTTATTTTTAAACCTCCAAAATGATTGAAAGATTTCAAATTCCTTTTCAAAAAGAGAAGTCTTAATTCATTAATCAGATCATTTAAGCAAAGCTTTGAGATCAGTAAAATGGTGAACAACTTAAGCTAAATCAATTCTAAACAAAACTTTGAGATCAGGAAAATGGTGAACACCTTAAGCTAAATTAATTCTATCTGGTTGATCGTCTTTGAAATCATAATATTTCCTTATGGAACTTCATTTGGTTGGTGATTGTTGCTCCAGACCTTTGACGTATATTGGCTTCCATATCTCTACTCATCATCGGTGTTTTCTTGTCAATTTTATTTTTCTTAAAATGGAAAATGAAAAAAAAAAAATACAAATTTTGATTCTTTTAAAATCTCAGGAACATTTCAACAGTGGCATTTGTCTTCTATTTAGAGCCGATCTATTTTTTTTTTTTTTCTTCTTTTTATGCGCTAATTTTCTGGTTGTTGCATGGTAATGATTGACTTGCATGTAAAGAAGGTACTTGCAGCCATACGATTGTTGCATTATTTATGATCATGTTAGGAAGATCTCGTTATTATTTTATGGAGTTGTATTGGGAATTTTAGATGCTTTCGGACATTGATTAATCTCTTTAATTTCATTGTGACTCTATCTGATACTGGATGTAACCTTTTAATGGCTTGGTAGCAAGCTAGGAATGTTTCTTCAGTGTTATTAGATATTGCAAATAATTTACATTTATTTGTATAAAAATCATGAATGTATTTTCCATTAACATAATAAAAAATAAAAGCCGCAGGTACTACCAAAGCATTGCTTTATTCATTTTTATTTTTTAGCTATAACACTCTCTAGCCATCTCTGTATAGAACTTGTGTGTAGTCCCATAAATTCAATGGTAAATTTGCACATTTTTTTTTATATGAAAATCAACAACAAGACAGAACAAACATTTTTCGAACTTATTTCATCAGCAAGAGCAAAACTTTGGTAGACTTTGATGCTCAATTGGGGTTTAACTTACCACCCGTAATTGGGTAGCAACAACAATGGTCTTGATCAAGACACATTGGAGAACAAGAAATGCCGCAAATGTTCATGCAGTTATGATACCCACAACCACTCAAAGGAAAGCAATAAGGATTTGAGGCTTGTTTTCCTGATACGATTCCTGTCATTCGGTTCAAAAAAAAAATTAATTAACGCAAATATATATAATTAACGCCTCACCAATTTGGTAAAAAAAAAAAAATAAGTGATTGAACACTACTCTCCAACAATAGCGAGTACTGTTCACTCACCAAATTTATAAAATATATATATATATATAAATTCTCTTTCTTCCATTTTTTATTTATTTATTTCTCTCTTATGCATCATACCCAACATCCATTTTGAAAAAGATTATTTAAATAGAATAGTAATACTTGGGAGTGATTTAAAAAAGTAAATGGCTAAAATAGAGAAAAGTGGTTTTTAACTATTTTAGCTCGTGAAATTTGATGAGACGACTAAAAATGCTCATAAATTCGTATATTGTAACATTAAACGTTAAAGGAAACGATTACAGTCACAACACAAAATAAATTACGTAAGGTGTTCAATCAACAATATAAAAATTATAGAACTCTTTAGCCTTTAGCTTTCAACCCTCCATTTTAAATTGAATAGAATAACCCTTTTATGGATATGTACACACAAAGACTTTCACCCTACTTTGTTTTCTATTGAATACAAACAACAAGAAGTCTTTTCATGCACTAGAAAACCATTAATATATTTACGAAATTTAAAATTGCAAGGTAAACAAATTTAACATAAGGAACAAGAAAAACATTTATACGAAGGAGAGGAAATGATACGTACCAAAAGAGAAAACTAAGAAAATCACCAAAAGCAGAAAGAATGCTGCAGAATATTTCATATTGAGTTGAAAAAAGTGCACTAAAACACTTCAGTTTAACCTCAAATGAATGAAGAACACCTAGACTTGTGACTTATATATATAGCCAAAAGCAAGTTTGATATGTCTTAAGAAAATGCCCGTATATAATATTAGGTGAAATATCGGACAATAAAAGAAAATTTGAAATAAATTTAATAAAAAAGTATATCAAGAAACGCCATTTCAGTGTAAACAATATCTAAGGAAAAACATTAATTGACATGAGTTGGCGAAAGTAATAGAATAAAATATGGAAATGTATTAAAGAACAATGAAAAACCATATGTAGAAAGGTAAAATAACCTACAGAAATGAAAATAAAAAATAAAAAAATAAAATAAATAAGAGAATATTAATTATAGAAAAATATGGATTTTTTTTTTAGTTGAAAAAAATGTCGTTTTAGAAAATCTATCTCAATTGTTTAGTGTAAGTGTCACCTTTTAAATGCCAATTTAAATTTTTTTTTTTTTTTTGTTTTTCTCATGTGAGACTCTTCTTTTCTTTTTCTTTTTTTTTTTTCTATTGAATATAAACAAGTATTTGTGTGCAGTACTAAACAACTATTAAGATACGAACAAAATTTAATATTGCAATGTAAAAAAAAAAAAAAAAAGAAAAAAAAAACATAAATGAAGAAAAAACAATAATATGGAGAAGAGAAGACGATATCAAAAGAGAAAACCATGAAAGTCACCAAAAACAGAAAGAATGTTGCAAAATATTTCATATTGAGTTGAAAACAGTGCACCAAAACACTTCAGTGTAAGCTCAAATGAATGAAGAACACATATAGGCTTATGGATAGCAAGCTCGATATGTCCTATGCAAATGCCTATAATATTAGGTGAAGAACAAATATCAGACAATAAAAGAGAATAAATAAATATAATCAAAAAATATATCAAGAAACCTCAATTAAGTGAAAACAAATAAGGAAAAACATTAATTGACGTGAGTTGGCTTAGTAAGAAATTGTATACACCAATATGACAAGATTAAACGAATTGAAAAGGAATTTGAATGTTAAGACTTTGTTCTCTATTGAAGATAAACAACAAGAAGTAATCTTTTTGTGCACCAAACAACGATTATTATATGTAATGAAATTTAATATCGCATTTTAAAAAAATTTAACATAATGAAAAGGAAAGAATATTTATATGAAGGTGAGGAAGCAATACTGAAAGAGAAAACTAGGAAAGTCGAGACCAAAAGCAGAGAGAATATTGCAAAGTATTTCATATTGAGATGAAAAAAGTGTATTAATACACTTTACTTTAACTTCAAATGGATGAGGAATAGATATTGACTTATCTCATATATATAGCCAAGAATAAAATTGATGTCTTAAACAAATGCTCATAATATTAGGTGAAGGATATCATACAAAAAAAAAAAAAGAAAAAAAAAAAAGAGAATTTGAAATAAATTTAATAAAAATATATATATATATATATATATATATATATATATATCAAGGAATGTCAAATAAGTGAAAATAAGGAAAGCCCTAAATTGACATGAGTTGGCGAAAATTATAGAATAAAATATGGAAATATATTAAAGAACACGGAGGGATGGGTTTTAGGGATTTGGAAGATTTTAATGTGGCTATACTTGCCAAACAAGGTTGGAGGCTAGTGAAGTATCCAGACTCACTGGTGGCTCGGGTCTTTAAGGAGAAATACTATCCTAAGGGTGAGTTCCTCCAAGCAAATTTGGGAATGAAGCCTTCTTACGCCTGGAGAAGTATTTTCAATGCTAGAGGTGTTTTGGTTGAGGGGCTGAGATGGAGAGTGGGGAATGGAGAGAAGATAAAAATTTGGGGAGATAAATGGATCCCTCCCCCTTCTTCCTCTCTCTGTTTTTCTCCTCACTGCAGGTTGGACAGTAGTGCTCGGGTGTGTGAGCTTATTGATCCTACTACAGGATGGTGGAATTTCCATTTAGTCCATAACATGTTCACTTCAGAGGAGGCAGTAAGGATATGTAGTGTGGCTCTTAGCTCTCGTCATTCTAATGATACTCTCATTTGGATAGGTGCTAAAACCGGGATTTTTTTCGGTTAAAAGTGCATACCATATGGAGATGCAAAGAAAGGTGCAATCAAGAGGTGAAAGTTCTAGACCACAGATGGAAAGTGGAGCGTGGAAACATCTCTGGCAGATGGGGGCACCAGCAAAGGTGAAAAATTTTTGGTGGAGGCTAGGAAACAATTTGCTTCCAACAAAAGCCAACTTGGTTAAGAAGAAGATAATTACTGATCCCCTTTGTCCATTATGTCTTCTGGAGCCTGAGACCAGCTACTATATATTATGGGGATGTCCTTCTGCAGTGGCTGTGTGGCAAGAGTGCAGTAGGAGGATCCAGAAAGTTGCTGTTGAAGAAATGGAGGGGATAGATTATCTGCAGTTCTATTGGAATAAGCTGGATGGAGCAATTCTTCTGGAGGCTTTGATGGTGACCAAGGCGATCTGGCTGAGACGAAACAAATTCATTTTCCAGGACTGTTTTGACCCTCCCTCTTCTGTGGCATGTTTAGCTCTCAAGTCTGTGGAGGAATATCTCAAGGCCACTTCTCTTCCTAAAGCTCGGGTCTTAACTGGTCGACAGGGTTGTATCTTCTGGAGGAAACCAGTGGAGGGGCAGACAAAAATAAATTGGGATGTAGCTTTTGATGAGTCAAGAGGAAGGATGGGGGTGGGGGTTGTAATAAGAGATGGAAATGGTCGAGTTTTAGCAGCAAAAGCAAAGGCTTATCCATACATTGCTGACCCTGCTACGGGGGAGGCTTTGGGTGCATGGAATGCAGTTTTGTTGGGCTGTCAATTGAATCTTGCAGATGTGATTTTGGAGGGGAATTCGGCTACTGTAGTAGCAGCACTGAAGAGAACTGAAGTATGTTTGGCTAGTTATGGAAACTTAGTGGATGAGGCTAAACAGGGTCTTTGTTGCATGCAACCGGTCGTTATCCAGCATGTTCTGCGAGAGGCAAACCAGGCGGCACACTTGTTGGCCAAAACAGCAATTTCACAATTGTTAGACAAGGAATGGATCGAGGAATGCCCTTTAAGTATTCAAAATGTAATCTCTGCTGAGCAGTAATATTTTTGATTGATTAATGAAAAGTTACAATATATCAAAAAAAAAAAATGTCATAATGATTAATGGAAAAAGAAGTTACAGATGAGAAGAATAAGGGAGCTGATGAGTTAGCGGACGCAATTTAATTTCTTAGGAAGCAAATTGAGATTCGATTCATTTCCTTCTATGGATCGAAAGTAATAATACCACATGTTTAATTCTTATTCTACTTTCATACAATTAAGCAACATGGAATGCATAGTGTCACGCACATATGCCCTAATGTCACACACACTCGGTGTCAAATTAGAGTATACAAACAACTGCATGGAATAGGATCCTCACCATTTCATAATATTCCCTTATGGAACTAAGGGTGCTTAGGATATGTTACTTCTCGCTACTCTTCTGCTAATGGTTCTAGAGAGTACCAACTTATTTTTTATCTCTATCGTTTGATGTAGGAACTATAACAAACTATTAGTAATTTTTTAGCTCGCATGCAATATTTATGGGACCAACTGGCTCTTTCTGATCCTGCTTGAAAGGATCATATCAATGCTCAGATGAATGTTGAACGCATTGTCAACATCATCTTTATTGGTTTTTGATGGCTCTGCGTGATGATTTTGAGCCTATTCGTGGGCAACTTCTGCATTGCACTCCTCTTCCCACTTTGGACAAGGTTGTTTGTGATATTGTTCGAGAGGAGACTAGATTGCATACTCTACGCTCATAGCACACTCAGCCTACTCATCCAATATTAGCTGCTCACTTTTCTAGTGCTTCATCTTCTCAGCACGAGCTACTACAAGAAATTTACCCATTAGGGCGACTTTAGTAGCGTCAACAAAAAGTCGACGCTAATAGTAGACTTTCAGCGTCAACTTTTTGAGTTGACGCTAATAGTCTACTATTAGCATCGGCATCTGAAACTATTAGCGTCAACAATTTTGTCGACGCTAATAGTCCAACAAAATGCACTATTAGCGTCGATATTGTTGTTGACGCTAATGTGTCGTTGCTAATTACGTGGCGGGAAACTTTGCCTCGCGCAGGTGGAAAAATAGCAGCGACTTTTTGTATTAGTGTCCACTTTAGTTGATGCTAATAAGTAACTATCAGTGTCAACAATGTTGTCGACGCTGATGTGGTAACTTAAGAACCACATCAGCGTCGACATAGGGATGTCGACGCTGATAATGGCTTATCAGCGTCAACTACAATGACTCAGGTAAAAAAAAAATATATTTTTATTAAAAAATAATAAAAAAATATCAACGTCCAACTATAGTTGACGCTGATAATAGGTTATCAGTGTCAACATGCAGTAGTTGACGCTGATAACCTATTATCAGCATCCACTCTATGTGGATGCTAATGAGACTGTATAACAAAAAAAAAAATGAAACCTATAGGAAAAAAATTCTTCTTTTTATATTTTGAATTTTTTTTTTTTGTTCTTTGAATTTTGAATTTTTGTGTTAAATGTCATTTCAATCTCTAGGTTTTTAAAGACTTTTTTTTTTTTTTTTTAATTGTTAGATTTTATTTTGTATCATGAATAGAATTTATGTCAAACCAATCAAAACCTACCACGTGGTCATATGTCTCATAAAAAAACATAAAAATGAAAAAATATATATATAGACACACACAAAGGAATTAAAAAATAAGTAAGGGGTGGAAAAAAAATCTACAAAAAATTAATTTTGATTTTCACATTATAAGTAAAGTTTTATGTTTTTTTGTTTTTTTGTTTTCTTTTTTTTTTTTTTTTTTTTTTTTTTTCTATTTTCTAATCTTATGAATTAATATTTTCTATTTCTTTCTCCTTTTTTTTTTAAAATATATATATATATATCCTTGTGTATTAGTACAATCAATAATGATAAGATCAATCCGATCGATTCTCACCCATCAGTTTGATCGATCGAACTTGACACAATTGAAAGTTCGATTGAACATTCTATCTACCATAATGCATTAATTTGATCGATCAAATTATATGGACTTTGTATTATTTTATGTTTGTGTATTAGTCCGATTAATCATTATAACATAAATTTGATTGATCGTGATCCAATTAAATGATCAATCAAACTTGACACGATTCAAGGTTTGATCGAACATCCAATCGATACTAATTCATTAATCTGATCCTTGTAAGATCGAATAAACTATGATCTTATTTAGCATCGATAGAACTTGACATAATTCAAGATTTGATCGAGCGTCCGATTGATCCTAGTACATGAGTATGATCGATCATACTAATGCATAATGATAATATAAAATCCAAAGAGTTTGATCAATTAGACTAATGCACTAAGATCGATCGGACGTTCGATCGAATCTTGAATTATATCAAGTTTGATTAAACTATATGGATTATGATAATCCATCAACAGAGGTGCTCAATACTCAAATTACCCAAGTCACTGACTAATCGATGGCTTCTCAAAATACACTTTTATAGACATGTGATTTAATTGATACAATTGAAGGTTTGATCAAATGTCTTATAAACCATAGTGTATTAGTATGACCAGTTGAATTCTAAAGAATTTGTACTATCTTAGTGTATTAGTCCGATCGACTATAATACAATCAATGATTGATATAACTTTACACAATTCAATATTTGTTCGAACACCTTATCGATTTTAATACATTAATCTGATCGATCGTGATAATATCAATAGATCGATCAAACTTGACATGATTGAAGGTTTGATTAAACATTTGATTGATCCTAATGCATTTTTCGATCGATCAAACTAGTTCGCAAGGATAGTGCAAGATCTATAGAGTTCGATCGAAATATTAATTAAATATGATTAATTTATTTAATTAAATATATTTTTTATAAGTTCTATTTTTCTAAAATGTTAATAAGATTCTATTATTAAATGTATTATTATTTTTTTAAAAAAAATTAATAGGTTTAAACAATTATTAAATTACATAAATTAAAAAATATAAAAATTAATATTAGTGTCGACTTATACTTGTTGACACTGATAATACAAGTATCAGCGTCTATTTTTATGTGTTGACGCTCATAAGTTTACATCAGCTAATACATAAATGATAAAACAGTCCATTTTGGCAAAAATTCAGGCGGGATCCATTAATATTGGCGCTACTTTATTTTTCACTGAAACTTTGTCAGACTTCTCTCATTGGTCTATTCTCTCACTCGACTATCTCTCTCTCCCCCTCTCTCTGTGTCGACTCGTCTCTGGTGCCAGTTCAGCAACTTAGGTAAGTTGCTCCCTCTCACGTCTCACTCTTACTCTCTCTCACGTCTCTGTCTCTCTCTCTTACGCTCTCTCTTTTCCCCTCAACAGCTGTACTGCCCCTCATTACAGATCTCCGGTGCCGTTTCCAGCTCTGTTGACCTCTTTTCCGGCAGGCGACAGAGTGGGCTTTGAGGTGATTCGATTAGCTTGGTGTTTGATTTGATTGTCTCTATCTGTCTATGTTTGTGTGTGGGTTTTCGTCAAATGCCTAGGAACACAAAAATTTTGTTTAAAAAAAAAAAAAAAAAAAAAAGCAAAAAAAAAAATAATACATTGCGTTTCCAGCTCCATTCGGCAATCTCGCACCCAGTTAAAGTATTACCCCTCCCTAGTTTTATGTACGTTTGTAGCCCGAAAACAAAAGAAATTGAATGAGAATTAATATATATATATATATATATATATATATATATATATATGCATGTATGTATACTGTCGTGTACCTCTTTTTTGGTTTGTTTAGCTATAGCAATCCATCATTGATGAGAAAAGGAAGCTTCTTTTTTTTTTCTTTTTTTTTTTCTAGCGTGAGGAAGACGAAGCTTTTTCCAGAAGACACAAGATAATGGGGCTAAGTTATGTCAAACTTAGCATGTGACATATTGAGCAGAGTAAGCTTTATATGTATTGAACACCGGCCGTTTGAGCTGTCCTGCTTTTTTTTTTCAACATCTCTTCACTTTGTTTTCGATCCTGTGAAGAGCTTGAATTTTTTGATAGCTAGTGGGTTGTTTCATTTCAAACCAAATGTGTGGACGTGGTGTCGTGGTCAAAGATAAGATGAAAAGGTGTAGTGGCTGTTTCTTTTCCTCGTTGGATGGGGAAACCACGCTCTTTTATAGGATTTTTAAAATGTAATTAATATTGTTAAATTAAAAGATTCTAATCTTGTTATATTGTTATTTATTATATATAAAATATGATGAATTAAGATAAAGGTTATAAATAAAAGCGATCTTAATGCATGGGTGAACCGGAATTACATCAGCCCATGAATGGGAGCAATTGGAACGCGGAAAATAAGCAATTAGGCTACTGTTGTGTTCTGAAAGTGGGTTTCCTGTTTCAAAAACCTAACTTATTGCATTATGGGTTCATCGATCGATTGGTGTTTGGTCAATCGATTATTCCGCAGGAAACCTAATTTTTTCTTGTTCTCGTTTTATTTTTAAACCTCCAAAATGATTGAAAGATTTCAAATTCCTTTTCAAAAAGAGAAGTCTTAATTCATTAATCAGATCATTTAAGCAAAGCTTTGAGATCAGTAAAATGGTGAACAACTTAAGCTAAATCAATTCTAAACAAAACTTTGAGATCAGGAAAATGGTGAACACCTTAAGCTAAATCAATTCTATCTGGTTGATCGTCTTTGAAATCATAATATTTCCTTATGGAACTTCATTTGGTTGGTGATTGTTGCTCCAGACCTTTGACGTATATTGGCTTCCATATCTCTACTCATCATCGGTGTTTTCTTGTCAATTTTATTTTTCTAAAAATGGAAAATGAAAAAAAAATACAAATTTTGATTCTTTTAAAATCTCAGGAACATTTCAACAGTGGCATTTGTCTTCTATTTAGAGCCGATCTATTTTTTTTTTTTCTTCTTTTTATGCGCTGATTTTCTGGTTGTTGCATGGTAATGATTGACTTGCATGTAAAGAAGGTACTTGCAGCCATACGATTGTTGCATTATTTATGATCATGTTAATTAGGAAGATCTCGTTATTATTTTATGAAGTTGTATTGGGAATTTGAGATGCTTTCGGACATTGATTAATCTCTTTAATTTCATTGTGACTCTATCTGATACTGGATGTAACCTTTTAATGGCTTGTAGCAAGCTAGGAATGTTTCTTCAGTGTTATTAGATATTGCAAATAATTTACATTTATTTGTATAAAAATCATGAATGTATTTTCCATTAACATAATAAAAAATAAAAGCTGCAGGTACTACTAAAGCATTGCTTTATTCATTTTTATTTTTTAGCTATAACACTCTCTAGCCATCTCTGTATAGAACTTGTGTGTAGTCCCATAAATTCAATGGTAAATTTGCACATTTTTTTTTTATATGAAAATCAACAACAAGATAGAACAAACATTTTTCGAACTTATTTCATCAGCAAGAGCAAAACTTTGGTAGACTTTGATGCTCAATTGGGGTTTAACTTACCACCCTTAATTGGGTAGCAACAACAATGGTCTTGATCAAGACACATTGGAGAACCAGAAATGCCGCAAATGTTCATGCAGTTATGATACCCACAACCACTCAAAGGAAAGCAATAAGGATTTGAGGCTTGTTTTCCTGATACGATTCCTGTCATTCGGTTCAAAAAAAAAATTAATTAACGCAAATATATATAATTAACGCCTCACCAATTTGGTAAAAAAAAAAATAAGTGATTGAACACTACTCTCCAACAATAGCGAGTACTGTTCACTCACCAAATTTATAAAATATATATATATATAAATTCTCTTTCTTCCATTTTTTATTTATTTATTTCTCTCTTATGCATCATACCCAACATCCATTTTGAAAAAGATTATTTAAATAGAATAGTAATACTTGGGAGTGATTTAAAAAAGTAAATGGCTAAAATAGAGAAAAGTGGTTTTTAACTATTTTAGCTCGTGAAATTTGATGAGGCGACTAAAAATGCTCATAAATTCGTATATTGTAACATTAAACGTTAAAGGAAACGATTACAGTCACAACACAAAATAAATTACGTAAGGTGTTCAATCAACAATATAAAAATTATAGAACTCTTTAGCCTTTAGCTTTCAACCCTCCATTTTAAATTGAATAGAATAACCCTTCTATGGATATGTACACACAAAGACTTTCACCCTACTTTGTTTTCTATTGAATACAAACAACAAGAAGTCTTTTCATGCACTAGAAAACCATTAATATATTTACGAAATTTAAAATTGCAAGGTAAACAAATTTAACATAAGGAACAAGAAAAACATTTATACGAAGGAGAGGAAATGATACGTACCAAAAGAGAAAACTAAGAAAATCACCAAAAGCAGAAAGAATGCTGCAGAATATTTCATATTGAGTTGAAAAAAGTGCACTAAAACACTTCAGTTTAACCTCAAATGAATGAAGAACACCTAGACTTGTGACTTATATATATAGCCAAAAGCAAGTTTGATATGTCTTAAGAAAATGCCCGTATATAATATTAGGTGAAATATCGGACAATAAAAGAAAATTTGAAATAAATTTAATAAAAAAGTATATCAAGAAACGCCATTTCAGTGTAAACAATATTTAAGGAAAAACATTAATTGACATGAGTTGGCGAAAGTAATAGAATAAAATATGGAAATGTATTAAAGAACAATGAAAAACCATATGTAGAAAGGTAAAATAACCTACAGAAATGAAAATAAAAAATAAAATAAATAAGAGAATACTAATTATAGAAAAATATGGATTTTTTTTTAGTTGAAAAAAATGTCGTTTTAGAAAATCTATCTCAAAAATATCTTTTATGTTGCATGTTGAAGGAACAATGCAAAATCGTATATAGAAAGATGAAATGCAATATAAAAAATAGAAACAAATTAAGAGTGTATTAACTAGAGAGAGAGAGAGAGAAAAAAAAAAAAAAAAAAAGTAGCTTTTTCCCATAAAAATAACAACAGATTTTTTTTTTTTTTTTTTTTTTTCATTTTTTCAGAATAATCTTCTCGTTACTTTTTTCTTAATTTAATGCATTTTATGTTTCGCACACTATAAATGTCATAATGGGAAAATAAGTTACAGATGCGAAAAATAAGGGAGCTGTGTTTGCGGACATGATTTAATTTCTTGGGAAGCAAATTGAGATTAATTCTTTTCATTTCCTTCTATGGAAACTAATACTACTACATGCTTAATTCTTATTTCACCTTCGTACAACTAGCGGCTGATGTGGAGTATGCATAAGTTTAATTATATGAGAATAAAATTAGAGTTAAATATTTAGAATTATTTTAAAAAAATTGGCATTAATAATTAGATTTTATTGGAATCTAATTAGGAAGTAAATTTAATACAGAACATTGGACAACATAGTCTATCCATTTCAAATGAAATAAATATTATTTTTTTTTTATTGTAATTAAGGATTGTAAAGTTGATGTGTCTAATTGTGCACATGATTTCACATGATTTAAATTTTTAAAAGACGTGTCAATATTGACTACATATACGCCATTAGATACACTAACTTCAAATCCTATATCATATTCTCTAAGTGCCAATGCGCAATCATGGGCCACTGGCGCTCCACTGTCACGCACACTTGTGCATCCGATTTCAAATTAGAGTATACATAGAAGTGCATACATTCATACATTATCTATTTTAAACAATTGTTTAGTGTAAGTGTCACCTTTTAAATGCCAATTTAAATTTTTTTTTTTTTTTTTTTTTTTCTCATGTGAGACTCTTCTTTTCTTTTTCTTTTTTTTTTTTCTATTGAATATAAACAAGTATTTGTGTGCAGTACTAAACAACTATTAAGATACGAACAAAATTTAATATTGCAATGTAAAAAAAAAAAGAAAAAAAGAAAAAAAAAAAACATAAATGAAGAAAAAACAATAATATGGAGAAGAGAAGACGATATCAAAAGAGAAAACCATGAAAGTCACCAAAAACAGAAAGAATGTTGCAAAATATTTCATATTGAGTTGAAAACAGTGCACCAAAACACTTCAGTGTAAGCTCAAATGAATGAAGAACACATATAGGCTTATGGATAGCAAGCTCGATATGTCCTATGCAAATGCCTATAATATTAGGTGAAGAACAAATATCAGACAATAAAAGAGAATAAATAAATATAATCAAAAAATATATCAAGAAACCTCAATTAAGTGAAAACAAATAAGGAAAAACATTAATTGACGTGAGTTGGCTTAGTAAGAAATTGTATACACCAATATGACAAGATTAAACGAATTGAAAAGGAATTTGAATGTTAAGACTTTGTTCTCTATTGAAGATAAACAACAAGAAGTAATCTTTTTGTGCACCAAACAACGATTATTATATGTAATGAAATTTAATATCGCATTTTAAAAAAATTTAACATAATGAAAAGGAAAGAATATTTATATGAAGGTGAGGAAGCAATACTGAAAGAGAAAACTAGGAAAGTCGAGACCAAAAGCAGAGAGAATATTGCAAAGTATTTCATATTGAGATGAAAAAAGTGTATTAATACACTTTACTTTAACTTCAAATGGATGAGGAATAGATATTGACTTATCTCATATATATAGCCAAGAATAAAATTGATGTCTTAAACAAATGCTCATAATATTAGGTGAAGGATATCATACAAAAAAAAAAAGAAAAAAAAAAAAGAGAATTTGAAATAAATTTAATAAAAATATATATATATATATATATATATATATATCAAGGAATGTCAAATAAGTGAAAATAAGGAAAGCCCTAAATTGACATGAGTTGGCGAAAATTATAGAATAAAATATGGAAATATATTAAAGAACACGGAGGGATGGGTTTTAGGGATTTGGAAGATTTTAATGTGGCTATACTTGCCAAACAAGGTTGGAGGCTAGTGAAGTATCCAGACTCACTGGTGGCTCGGGTCTTTAAGGAGAAATACTATCCTAAGGGTGAGTTCCTCCAAGCAAATTTGGGAATGAAGCCTTCTTACGCCTGGAGAAGTATTTTCAATGCTAGAGGTGTTTTGGTTGAGGGGCTGAGATGGAGAGTGGGGAATGGAGAGAAGATAAAAATTTGGGGAGATAAATGGATCCCTCCCCCTTCTTCCTCTCTCTGTTTTTCTCCTCACTGCAGGTTGGACAGTAGTGCTCGGGTGTGTGAGCTTATTGATCCTACTACAGGATGGTGGAATTTCCATTTAGTCCATAACATGTTCACTTCAGAGGAGGCAGTAAGGATATGTAGTGTGGCTCTTAGCTCTCGTCATTCTAATGATACTCTCATTTGGATAGGTGCTAAAACCGGGATTTTTTCGGTTAAAAGTGCATACCATATGGAGATGCAAAGAAAGGTGCAATCAAGAGGTGAAAGTTCTAGACCATAGATGGAAAGTGGAGCGTGGAAACATCTCTGGCAAATGGGGGCACCAGCAAAGGTGAAAAAATTTTGGTGGAGGCTAGGAAACAATTTGCTTCCAACAAAAGCCAACTTGGTTAAGAAGAAGATAATTACTGATCCCCTTTGTCCATTATGTCTTCTGGAGCCTGAGACCAGCTACTATATATTATGGGGATGTCCTTCTGCAGTGGCTGTGTGGCAAGAGTGCAGTAGGAGGATCCAGAAAGTTGCTGTTGAAGAAATGGAGGGGATAGATTATCTGCAGTTCTATTGGAATAAGCTGGATGGAGCAGTTCTTCTGGAGGCTTTGATGGTGACCAAGGCGATCTGGCTGAGACGAAACAAATTCATTTTCCAGGACTGTTTTGACCCTCCCTCTTCTGTGGCATGTTTAGCTCTCAAGTCTGTGGAGGAATATCTCAAGGCCACTTCTCTTCCTAAAGCTCGGGTCTTAACTGGTCGACAGGGTTGTATCTTCTGGAGGAAACCAGTGGAGGGGCAGACAAAAATAAATTGGGATGTAGCTTTTGATGAGTCAAGAGGAAGGATGGGGGTGGGGGTTGTAATAAGAGATGGAAATGGTCGAGTTTTAGCAGCAAAAGCAAAGGCTTATCCATACATTGCTGACCCTGCTACGGGGGAGGCTTTGGGTGCATGGAATGCAGTTTTGTTGGGCTGTCAATTGAATCTTGCAGATGTGATTTTGGAGGGGAATTCGGCTACTGTAGTAGCAGCACTGAAGAGAACTGAAGTATGTTTGGCTAGTTATGGAAACTTAGTGGATGAGGCTAAACAGGGTCTTTGTTGCATGCAACCGGTCGTTATCCAGCATGTTCTGCGAGAGGCAAACCAGGCGGCACACTTGTTGGCCAAAACAGCAATTTCACAATTGTTAGACAAGGAATGGATCGAGGAATGCCCTTTAAGTATTCAAAATGTAATCTCTGCTGAGCAGTAATATTTTTGATTGATTAATGAAAAGTTACAATATATCAAAAAAAAAAAATGTCATAATGATTAATGGAAAAAGAAGTTACAGATGAGAAGAATAAGGGAGCTGATGAGTTAGCGGACGCAATTTAATTTCTTAGGAAGCAAATTGAGATTCGATTCATTTCCTTCTATGGATCGAAAGTAATAATACCACATGTTTAATTCTTATTCTACTTTCATACAATTAAGCAACATGGAATGCATAGTGTCACGCACATATGCCCTAATGTCACACACACTCGATGTCAAATTAGAGTATACAAACAACTGCATGGAATAGGATCCTCACCATTTCATAATATTCCCTTATGGAACTAAGGGTGCTTAGGATATGTTACTTCTCGCTACTCTTCTGCTAATGGTTCTAGAGAGTACCAACTTATTTTTTATCTCTATCGTTTGATGTAGGAACTATAACAAACTATTAGTAATTTTTTAGCTCGCATGCAATATTTATGGGACCAACTGGCTCTTTCTGATCCTGCTTGAAAGGATCATATCAATGCTCAGATGAATGTTGAACGCATTGTCAACATCATCTTTATTGGTTTTTGATGGCTCTGCGTGATGATTTTGAGCCTATTCGTGGGCAACTTCTGCATTGCACTCCTCTTCCCACTTTGGACAAGGTTGTTTGTGATATTGTTCGAGAGGAGACTAGATTGCATACTCTACGCTCATAGCACACTCAGCCTACTCATCCAGTATTAGCTACTCACTTTTCTAGTGCTTCATCTTCTCAGCACGAGCCACTACAAGAAATTTACCCATTAGGGCGACTTTATTAGCGTCGACAAAAAGTCGACGCTAATAGTAGACTTTCAGCGTCAACTTTTTGAGTTGACGCTAATAGTCTACTATTAGCATCGGCATCTGAAACTATTAGCGTCAACAATTTTGTCGACGCTAATAGTCCAACAAAATGCACTATTAGCGTCGATATTGTTGTTGACGCTAATGTGTCGTTGCTAATTACGTGGCGGGAAATTTTTCCTCGCGCAGGTGGAAAAATAGCAGCGACTTTTTGTATTAGCGTCCACTTTAGTTGATGCTAATAAGTAACTATCAGTGTCAACAATGTTGTCGACGCTGATGTGGTAACTTAAGAACCACATCAGCGTCGACATAGGGATGTCGACGCTGATAATGGCTTATCAGCGTCAACTACAATGACTCAGGTAAAAAAAAAAAATATTTTTATTAAAAAATAAAAAAAAAAATATCAACGTCCAACTATAGTTGACGCTGATAATAGGTTATCAGTGTCAACATGCAGTAGTTGACGCTGATAACCTATTATCAGCATCCACTCTATGTGGATGCTAATGAGACTGTATAACCAAAAAAAAAATGAAACCTATAGGAAAAAAATTCTTCTTTTTATATTTTGAATTTTTTTTTTATTCTTTGAATTTTGAATTTTTGTGTTAAATGTCATTTCAATCTCTAGGTTTTTAAAGACTTTTTTTTTTTTTTAATTGTTAGATTTTATTTTGTATCATGAATAGAATTTATGTCAAACCAATCAAAACCTACCACGTTGTCATATGTCTCATAAAAAAACATAAAAATGAAAATATATATATATATAGACACACACAAAGGAATTAAAAAATAAGTAAGGGGTGAAAAAAAAATCTACAAAAAATTAATTTTGATTTTCACATTATAAGTAAAGTTTTATGTTTTTTTGTTTTTTTTTGTTTTTTATGTTTTTTTTTTTTTTTTCTATTTTCTAATCTTATGAATTAATATTTTCTATTTCTTTCTCCTTTTTTTTTTTTAAAAAAAAATATATATATATCCTTGTGTATTAGTACAATCAATAATGATAAGATCAATCCGATCGATTCTCACCCATCAGTTTGATCGATCGAACTTGACACAATTGAAAGTTCGATTGAACATTCTATCTACCATAATGCATTAATTTGATCGATCAAATTATATGGACTTTGTATTATTTTATGTTTGTGTATTAGTCCGATTAATCATTATAACATAAATTTGATTGATCGTGATCCAATTAAATGATCAATCAAACTTGACACGATTCAAGGTTTGATCGAACATCCAATCGATACTAATTCATTAATCTGATCCTTGTAAGATCGAATAAACTATGATCTTATTTAGCATCGATAGAACTTGACATAATTCAAGATTTGATCGAGCGTCCGATTGATCCTAGTACATGAGTATGATCGATCATACTAATGCATAATGATAATATAAAATCCAAAGAGTTTGATCAATTAGACTAATGCACTAAGATCGATCGGACGTTCGATCGAATCTTGAATTATATCAAGTTTGATTAAACTATATGGATTATGATAATCCATCAACAGAGGTGCTCAATACTCAAATTACCCAAGTCACTGACTAATCGATGGCTTCTCAAAATACACTTTTATAGACATGTGATTTAATTGATACAATTGAAGGTTTGATCAAATGTCTTATAAACCATAGTGTATTAGTATGACCAGTTGAATTCTAAAGAATTTGTACTATCTTAGTGTATTAGTCCGATCGACTATAATACAATCAATGATTGATATAACTTTACACAATTCAATATTTGTTCGAACACCTTATCGATTTTAATACATTAATCTAATCGATCGTGATAATATCAATAGATCGATCAAACTTGATATGATTGATGGTTTGATTAAACATTTGATTGATCCTAATGTATTTTTCGATCGATCAAACTAGTTCGCAAGGATAGTGCAAGATCTATAGAGTTCGATCGAAATATTAATTAAATATGATTAATTTATTTAATTAAATATATTTTTTATAAGTTCTATTTATCTAAAATGTTAATAAGATTCTATTATTAAATGTATTATTATTTTTTTAAAAAATTTAATAGGTTTAAACAATTATTAAATTACATAAATTAAAAAATATAAAAATTAATATTAGTGTCGACTTATACTTGTTGACACTGATAATACAAGTATCAGCGTCAATTTTTATGTGTTGACGCTGATATGTTTACATCAGCTAATACATAAATGATAAAACAGTCCATTTTGGCAAAAATTCAGGCGGGATCCATTAATATTGGCGCTACTTTATTTTTCACTGAAATTTTGTCAGACTTCTCTCACTGGTCTATTCTCTCACTCGACTATCTCTCTCTCCCCCTCTCTCTGTCTCGACTCGTCTCCGGTGCCAATTCAGCAACTTAGGTAAGTTGCTCCCTCTCACGTCTCACTCTTACTCTCTCTCACGTCTCTGTCTCTCTCTCTTACGCTCTCTCTTTTCCCCTCAACAGCTGTACTGCCCCTCATTACAGATCTCCGGTGCCGTTTCCAGTTCTGTTGACCGCTTTTCCGACAGGCAACAGAGTGGGCTTTGAGGTGATTCGATTAGCTTGGTGTTTGATTTGATTGTCTCTATCTGTCTATGTTTGTGTGTGGGTTTTCGTCAAATGCCTAGGAACAAAAAAATTTTGTTAAAAAAAAAAAAAAAAAAGCAAAAAAAAAAATAATACATTGCGTTTCCAGCTGTATGTATACTGTCGTGTACCTCTTTTTTGGTTTGTTTAGCTATAGAAATCCATCATTGATGAGAAAAGGAAGCTTTTTTTTTTTTTCTTTTTTTTTCTAGCGTGAGGAAGACGAAGCTTTTTCCAGAAGACACAAGATAATGGGGCTAAGTTATGTCAAACTTAGCATGTGACATATTGAGCAGAGTAAGCTTTATATGTATTGAACACCGGCCGTTTGAGCTCTCCTGCTTTTTTTTTTCAACAT
Organism: Alnus glutinosa; assembly: GCF_958979055.1. Lineage (NCBI taxonomy): Eukaryota > Viridiplantae > Streptophyta > Magnoliopsida > Fagales > Betulaceae > Alnus > Alnus glutinosa. Next base: position 26,143,814 of record NC_084892.1, read on the forward strand.
CTCTTCACTTTGTTTTCGATCCTGTGAAGAGCTTGAATTTTTTGATAGCTAGTGGGTTGTTTCATTTCAAACCAAATGTGTGGACGTGGTGTCGTGGTCAAAGATAAGATGAAAAGGTGTAGTGGCTGTTTCTTTTCCTCGTTGGATGGGGAAACCACGCTCTTTTACAGGATTTTTAAAATGTAATTAATATTGTTAAATTAAAAGATTCTAATCTTGTTATATTGTTATTTATTATATATAAAATATGATGAATTAAGATAAAGGTTATAAATAAAAGCGATCTTAATGCATGGGTGAACCGGAATTACATCAGCCCATGAATGGGAGTAATTGGAACGCGGAAATTAAGCAATTAGGCTACTGTTGTGTTCTGAAAGTGGGTTTCCTGTTTCAAAAACCTAACTTATTGCATTATGGGTTCATCGATCGATTGGTGTTTGGTCAATCGATTATTCCGCAGGAAACCTAATTTTTTCTTGTTCTCGTTTTATTTTTAAACATCCAAAATGATTGAAAGATTTCAAATTCCTTTTCAAAAAGAGAAGTCTTAATTCATTAATCAGATCATTTAAGCAAAGCTTTGAGATCAGTAAAATGGTGAACAACTTAAGCTAAATCAATTCTAAACAAAACTTTGAGATCAGGAAAATGGTGAACACCTTAAGCTAAATCAATTCTATCTGGTTGATCGTCTTTGAAATCATAATATTTCCTTATGGAACTTCATTTGGTTGGTGATTGTTGCTCCAGACCTTTGACGTATATTGGCTTCCATATCTCTACTCATCATCGGTGTTTTCTTGTCAATTTTATTTTTCTAAAAATGGAAAATGAAAAAAAAATACAAATTTTGATTCTTTTAAAATCTCAGGAACATTTCAACAGTGGCATTTGTCTTCTATTTAGAGCCGATCTATTTTTTTTTTTCTTCTTTTTATGCGCTGATTTTCTGGTTGTTGCATGGTAATGATTGACTTGCATGTAAAGAAGGTACTTGCAACCATACGATTGTTGCATTATTTATGATCATGTTAGGAAGATCTCGTTATTATTTTATGGAGTTGTATTGGGAATTTGAGATGCTTTCGGACATTGATTAATCTCTTTAATTTCATTGTGACTCTATCTGATACTGGATGTAACCTTTTAATGGCTTGGTAGCAAGCTAGGAATGTTTCTTCAGTGTTATTAGATATTGCAAATAATTTACATTTATTTGTATAAAAATCATGAATGTATTTTCCATTAACATAATAAAAAATAAAAGCTGCAGGTACTACCAAAGCATTGCTTTATTCATTTTTATTTTTTAGCTATAACACTCTCTAGCCATCTCTGTATAGAACTTGTGTGTAGTCCCATAAATTCAATGGTAAATTTGCACATTTTTTTTTTTTTATATGAAAATCAACAACAAGACAGAACAAACATTTTTCGAACTTATTTCATCAGCAAGAGCAAAACTTTGGTAGACTTTGATGCTCAATTGGGGTTTAACTTACCACCCTTAATTGGGTAGCAACAACAATGGTCTTGATCAAGACACATTGGAGAACCAGAAATGCCGCAAATGTTCATGCAGTTATGATACCCACAACCACTCAAAGGAAAGCAATAAGGATTTGAGGCTTGTTTTCCTGATACGATTCCTGTCATTCAGTTCAAAAAAAAAAATTAATTAACGCAAATATATATAATTAACGCCTCACCAATTTGGTAAAAAAAAAAAATAAGTGATTGAACACTACTCTCCAACAATAGCGAGTACTGTTCACTCACCAAATTTATAAAATATATATATATATATATAAATTCTCTTTCTTCCATTTTTTATTTATTTATTTCTCTCTTATGCATCATACCCAACATCCATTTTGAAAAAGATTATTTAAATAAAATAGTAATACTTGGGAGTGATTTAAAAAAGTAAACGGCTAAAATAGAAAAAAAGTGGTTTTTAACTATTTTATCTCGTGAAATTTGATGAGGCGACTAAAAATGCTCATAAATTCCTATATTGTAACATTAAACGTTAAAGGAAATGATTACAGTCACAACACAAAATAAATTACGTAAGGTGTTCAATCAACAATATAAAAATTATAGAACTCTTTAGCCTTTAGCTTTCAACCCTCCATTTTAAATTGAATAGAATAACCCTTCTATGGATATGTACACACAAAGACTTTCACCCTACTTTGTTTTCTATTGAATACAAACAACAAGAAGTCTTTTCATGCACTAGAAAACCATTAATATATTTACGAAATTTAAAATTGCAAGGTAAACAAATTTAACATAAGGAACAAGAAAAACATTTATACGAAGGAGAGGAAATGATACGTACCAAAAGAGAAAACTAAGAAAATCACCAAAAGCAGAAAGAATGCTGCAGAATATTTCATATTGAGTTGAAAAAAGTGCACTAAAACACTTCAGTTTAACCTCAAATGAATGAAGAACACCTAGACTTGTGACTTATATATATAGCCAAAAGCAAGTTTGATATGTCTTAAGAAAATGCCCGTATATAATATTAGGTGAAATATCGGACAATAAAAGAAAATTTGAAATAAATTTAATAAAAAAGTATATCAAGAAATGCCATTTCAGTGTAAACAATATTTAAGGAAAAACATTAATTGACATGAGTTGGCGAAAGTAATAGAATAAAATATGGAAATGTATTAAAGAACAATGAAAAACCATATGTAGAAAGGTAAAATAACCTACAGAAATGAAAATAAAAAATAAATAAGAGAATATTAATTATAGAAAAATATGGATTTTTTTTTAGTTGAAAAAAATGTCGTTTTAGAAAATCTATCTCAAAAATATCTTTTATGTTCAAAAATATCTTTTATGTTGCATGTTGAAGGAATAATGCAAAATCGTATATAGAAAGATGAAATACAATATAAAAAATAGAAACAAATTAAGAGTGTATTAACTAGAGAGAGAAAAAAAAAAAAAAAAAAAAAAAAAAAAAAAAAAAAAAAAGAGCTTTTTCCCATAAAAATAACAACAGATTGTTTTTTTTTTTTTTTTTTTTTTTTTTTAATTTTTTCAGAATAATCTTCTCGTTACTTTTTTCTTAAATTAATGCATTTTATGTTTCGCACACTATCTTTGCAAATGTCATAATGGGAAAATTAGTTACAGATGCGAAGAATAAGGGAGCTGTGTTTGCGGACATGATTTAATTTCTTGGGAAGCAAATTGAGATTAATTCTTTTCATTTCCTTCTATAGAAACTAATACTACTACATGCTTAATTCTTATTTCACCTTCGTACAACTAGCGGCTGATGTGGAGTATGCATAAGTTTAATTATATGAGAATAAAATTAGAGTTAAATATTTAGAATTATTTAAAAAAAAAATTGGCATTAATAATTAGATTTTATTGGAATCTAATTAGGAAGTAAATTTAATACAGAAGATGGGACAACTCAGTCGATCCATTTGAAATGAAATAGATACTATTTTTTTTTTTATTGTAATTAAGGATTGTAAAGTTGATATGTCTAATAGTGCACATGATTTCACATGATTTAAATTTTTAAAAGACGTGTTAATATTGACTTTTTATACGCTATTAGATACACTAACTTCAAATCCTATATCATATTCTCTAAGTGCCAATGCGCCATCATGGGCCACTGGCGCTCCACTGTCACGCACACTTGTGCATCCGATTTCAAATTAGAGTATACATAGAAGTGCATACATTCATACGTTATCTATTTTAAACAATAGTTTAGTGTAAGTTTCACCTTTTAAATGCCAATTTAAAGTTTTTTTTTTTTTTTTTTTCTCTCATGTGAGACTCTTCTTTTTTTTTTTTTCCTTTTTTTTTTTTTTTTTTTTTTTTTCTATTGAATATAAACAAGTATTTGTGTGCAGTGTAAGATATTATTCCCTTATGTAGCCTTTATATCACATATTACGGTGTTTATTATATTTATTATAAATATAATATACGGTATTATGGTTATAGTAATTTCTATTAATTTAGATTACTGTAATGGAATCGTTTAAATTGATTTAAAATCAATTAATAATATTGTTTCCTTGATGGGAGGAACAATACGATATTTACCATATTTGAGGGTCCTTGACCTAGCCTATAAATTAATAGCATGTGTACACTATCAGTACGGCAATACAGTCATAGGTATAGGTTAGAAGATCCCTCAAATAATCTTTTCTTGTTCTTCAGATGAATCGTGGAGACGCTTAAGCAAACATGGCTAGAGATAAGCCTGAATCCTGTCTTTTATTTCCGCTGTGCATGTTAGTTTAAGCAATATGTTGAATATTTCTAACATGTGGTATCAGAGCCACTTCTATGCTATTTTGCTTAGCAATAAGTTTTTGTTGAATCCATAATTTCTGTGAACATAGTCTGTTTTTTATTGTTCACGTTCGGTTGTTAAATCATAGTTTTGTGAACATATTTTTGTTCAATCCAGTAGATGTTTTGTGAATACAATTAAATTTGTTGTTCACATACGTTTGAAAACCCATAAATTTGATATGGCAATTTTTTTCTTTTGATTATCACTATGTTGTGTATTGTGATATACTGCCTCTCTTTGATTTGCCGTAATCTTGATATGGGTATTTTCATAAAGGGGTGGCGGCTAGGGTTCCATTTTTTAGGGTTTTCAACCCATCTAGAACATTACGAGTCGGGTTCGTTGGTGACTGGGTAGGGTTTCGACCCATTAAGGTTTCTCGGTTGGATATATTTTCGGGTAGAGTTTTTTAAAACCCATGCAGTTTTGGGACATTAATCTTGGGCTGACCCAAATTTGGGCCAGCACTATACATGGACCCAAAGGCCCAACCCGATTAAGAGGGTTGACCTAATTGCCCAATACAGTAGCCCATTTGGAGTCTTGTTACCCAGAAGTCCAACCCAATACAGTAGCCCATTACAGTATCCTTTAAATAAAATAAAAGATTGGGCTTATATAGGGTTAGAATTTGGGACCTTCATGTCCATAACGTGATAAGTTTCAAACCATTAAGCTATTCTTGGTTTTATGTTTTCTTTTTGAGATTTTATTCCTTTCATTATTTACAGTACTATGTATTAAAATTATTGTTTTTTTTAATACATGAATTGAGGAACGCCTGGTAGAGGACACTTGGCAGCTTACTAGATCGGTTTGTAACAAAGCGGTTTAATGGTAGATTTGCTTATCTCTTATACAAAGATGAACAAAAAAATGTGACAAAAAAAAAAAAAAAAAAGGAAGAGAAAAAAAACACTTTTCGAACTTATTTCGTGAGCAAGAGTAAAACTCCGGCTGACTTTGATGCTCAATTGGTGGCTAACACACCTCCTCCAATTGGGTAGCAACAACAGTGGTCTGGATCTACACACACTGGAGCAGTATACTGGCCGCCACACGCGTCCATGCAGTTATGATACGCACAACCATGCATAACAGTACAAAAAGGATCTGGGATGCTTTTTCCTGTTATGATTCCTGTTATTCAGCTCAAAAAGAAAAAATAAATTTTAATTAAGGCAAAAATAGTTTTATTATGGTGCTTACATACCCATATTGTAACATGACACCTTAAAGGAAACAATTATAGTCAAAACACAATAAATTATGGTTAATTATAGATTCCTACAATATAATAATTGTAGAAGTCCTTAGTCTTTAGCTTTCAATTACCCTCAATTTTAAATCGAATAGATCAAGAGTACATTATAACTCTTCTATGTATATATACACCATGACTCTCCAAAACTTAAGTTAGACATTGAAAAAAGAAAAAGAAAAATGTGTACATGGACAATTTTCTGAAGTTTAAATGTCAAAATTATATTCTTGAATGAATATTTTATTTTCTAGCACCAAACACAAATTAGTAACTAGTAACACCGATATGAAAAAATTAAACAAAAAGAATTTGGACTGTCAAGGCTTTTTTTTTTTTTTCTTTTGAATATAAACTAGTATTTTTGTGTAGTACTAAACAACTATTAAGATACATAAAAAATTTAATCTTGCTAGGTAAAAAAAAAAAACATAAATGAAGAAAAAAAAATTATATGGAGAACAAAAAACGATACCAAAAGAAAAAAATTATGAAAGTCACCAAAAGCAGAAGAATGTTGTAGAATATTTCATACTGAGTCGAAGGCAATGCACTAAAACACTTCAGTTTAACCTCAAATGAATGAAAAACACTTATAGATGATATATCTTAAGCAAATGCCCATAATATTAAGTGAAGATCAAATATCAGACAATAAAAGAGAATTTGAAGTTGATATAATCAAAAAATATATCAAGAAACGTCAATTAAGTGAAAACAAACAAAGAAAAACATTAATTGACATGAGTTGGCTTAGTAAGAAATTGTATACACCAATATGACAAGATTAAACGAATTGAAAAGAAATTTGAATGTTAAGACTTTGTTCTCTATTGAAGATAAACAACAAGAAGTAATCTTTTTGTGCACTAAACAAAGATTATGATATGTACGAATTTAATATCTCAATTTTTTTTAAAAAAAATTAACATAATTAAAAGGAAAGAATATTTATATGAAGGTGAGGAAGCAATACCGAAAAAGAAAACTAGGAAAGTCATGACCAAAAGCAAAGAGAAAATTGCAGAGTATTTCATATTGAGATGAAAAAGTGTACTAATACACTTCACTTTAACCTCAAATGGATGAATAACACATATTAACTTATCGCATATATATAGCCAAGAGAAAAATTGATGTCTTAAACAAATTTCCATAATATTAGGTGAAGGATATCACACAATAAAAGAGAATTTGAAATAAATTTAATAAAAAAATATATCAAGGAATGTCAAATAAGTGAAAACAAGGAAAGCCCTTAATTGACATGAGTTGGAGAAAATTATAGAATAAAATATGGAAATATATTAAAGAACAATATTGAAAAAAGCCATATCTAGAAAGGTATAAGAAGCTACAGAAAATTGAAAAAAAGGAAAAAACAAAAAAACAAAAAAGAGAAGAGATCATTAATAATCAAAATATATGGAGCTTTTTCTTTGAAAAAAAATGTCTTTTTTGAAGGTCTATCTCAAAATAATCTTCTACGTTTTTTTTTTTATTATTTGTTTTCTTAAATTAATATCTTTTATTTAAGGAACGATGCATAATCATATATAGGAAGATGAAATACGATATAAAAACTACAAATAAATGAAGAGGTAGAGTATTTATTATAGAAAATAATTGGAATTTTTTCCTTAAAAATAAGAATATATAAATTTTATCATTCTTTTTCAGAATATTCTTCTTTTACTTTTTCCTTAACTTATTGCGTTTTACGTTTCACACACTATCTTTGCAAATTAATGTCGTATTGCGAAATACGACATTAATTTGAGTTCTACTGTGTATTATATATGGCGCACAAGAAATGAGATAAAAGCAAAAGGCCACCCAAAACAGAAGAACAGTTATTAAGATTGATTTTCTGGGAGGTTCGTACGTAATAGAATTTTAGGGAAAGGAAAATTTATAAAGAGCATGGAGAACGTGGCGTTCTGTCAGGCGTCAGCTATTGAATTTAGATCAGAGCTTACCGGTTTGACATTTGTATTCTCTTTGTGGACAGTTGTTAACAAAGTTTTGTTCTCTGTTTGTTTGGTCAGTTTAGACCTTCTATTTGTACTCTGTTTTTTTTGGTTGGTAAAGTTCATTTATTCATCAAAAAATAAAAATAAAAATGTCGTATTGGGAAAAGAAGTTATATATAGATGCAAAGAATAACGGATCGAGTAACTGACGCGATTTTCTTAGGAATTAATCAAATTGAGATTCTTTAATACCTTCCGGCCATTTAAAAATATTTCCAAATTATTGTCAAATTAGTAAATATAAATAATAGTTTTGAAAATTATTTAGAAAATAGGAGCTTTTATTTGGAGTTCTTATATTAATCTATATAAATGTGGATTTTAAAAACGGTCACCATTTCTAATTTCTCTTAACATTCATCAAAAACGCCCATCAAAACTAAAAACATATTATAGCATATTACGTCAAAAAGAACAAAGAAAAAAGCATAGGTTGGGAAGAACATACCCTTTCCATGGAACATACATTCACTAAATTTTATTTGTTAAATTAGAAAAAAAAAAAAAATAAATAAATAAAAAAAAAAAATAAAAAATTATTTTATCTATTCATATCATCAAATCACACCCAACAATCTCTCCATTTTAGCTACTCACTTTTATTATTCTATTTAAATATTTCTTTATTGTTTCTCTAATAACATTAATTTTTTTAAATGTTTGTTTTTTCTTAGTGGTTATATTTATGAATATTTGTCTCATCTTAATGGTAATGTTTTTAAAATTTTGTCTTTTTCTTTATGGTCATATTTTTAAAACTGTCCTATCCAAACAATCATATTTTTCAAGAAAATATCATATGTTTTCAATATAAATAAGACTATTTCCTCCCCAATTATCATTCACCTCGACCTCAACAATTTTTATCTATTTTCCATTGAAAACCAAAAAGAAAAAAAAAAAAACCAAAGAACCGAAGAAAGAAAGAAAGAAAGAGGAACTTAAAATTTTAATTATTTTTTATCATTTCGGTGAGTGAATAGTACTCACTATTGTTGGTGAGTACGATTCACTCACCAAATTAATGAGACTGTTGGAGACTCATTTTAGATCATTTCAACAAATTGGCTCACCAAAATGTTGGTGAGTCCACTAAAAATGCTATAAGGCTCGAAGGTGTTGACATATGATTGGTCTAAGAGTTGAATTTTCATTTTATTTATTTTTGGTGAAAACTCTTATTTTCCATTTTTCAAGACAGATTTAGATTGTAGAGTATACATAAAATGTGTTTAACTAGGTACTAATAACAACTAATCCATAAAATAAGTCCCCATTTAGATTGATTTTTTTTTTTTTTTTTTTGACTTGTTCACACAGGTGATTCAAACTAGTAACCTCTGCTTCATTAAGCGTGGTCTCCAACTAATTGAGCTGACGCTTGGGGACCATTTAGATTGATGTTGAATGCCCCTGTATTGCAAGCTCGCCTTGCAGCTCTTCAACTTCTCTATACTTAATTAAGAGAAAATATTGCTTCTCATCTTACAAACAAAAAATATTGAATCTATTCTTTTTAATTGTAAAGAAAAAAATAAAATACTAAAACAAACTCATTAAAAAATTAACAAATAAATACTCCAATAACCATATGCTTTAAAGCAGTTGGGTTTACATAGACAACCCTCAATTAGTTATTGCCCAAAGAAATTGGTATCGTACAAATCTACTCACCTGAATGTATTACCAATCAATTTAATGGCGGAATTTAATTTCATTCTATACCCTATAGCACCGATTTTCAAAACGAATTCTTATGATCTTGTTAGGAAGATCTTGTTATTATTTTATGAATTGTATTGGGAATTTGAGATACTTTAATTTTAGACAATGAAAACCCTGAAAATTTCATTATGATTAATCTCTTTAATTTCATTGTGGCTCTATACGATACGGATTAAGATACTATCAAATTGTTTGTTTGCATTTGAGAGAATTCAAACAGATGATTGTGAGAGACTCCTCATAGCATCCAGCTGACCGGATAAGTGGTCAAGTGAATTCTCTCAAATTCGAACAAATATTTTGAGAGGATTCTGATTCATCCAATATTGACTTGGTAGTTAGGAGTGTTTCTTCATGGCCATTCAATATTACAAATAATGTAAGATTCAACATTTATTTGTATAAAAATCTTGAATGTATTTTCCATCAAATATTACAAAAAATAAAAGTTGTTGATACTACCAAAGCATTATTGCTTTATAATTCAATTCAATTCAATTTATTCGCTACAACACTCTCTAGCCATCCCTGTTTCTTTTACAATTTTACAATTGTATCTGTAGAACTTGCATGTGATCCAGGTCCCATAAATTCAATGGTAGATTTGCTTATCTCTTATACGAAGATGAACAAAAATTAAATGTGAAAAAAAAAAAAAAAGAAAAGAAAAAAAAAAGAGAGAAACCCAACACTTTTCAAACATATTTCATGAGTAAGAGTAAAACTCCGGCTAACTTTGATGCTCAATTGGGGGCTAACACACCTCCTCCAATTGGATAGCAACAACAGTGGTCTGGATCTACACACACTGGAGTAGAATATTGGCCGCCGCACACGTCGATGCAGTTATGATACCCACAACCAAGCATAATAGTGCAAAAAGGATCTGGGACGTTTTTTCCTGTTATGATTCCTGTTATTCAGCTCAGAAAGAAAAAATAAATATTAATTAAGGCAAAAAAAAGTTTCATTATGATGCTTACATACTCATATTGTAACATTACGCGTTAAAGGAAACAATTATAGTCAAAACCCAAAATAAATTATAGTTAATTATAGAAGTCTTTAGCTTTCAATTACCCCCCATTTTAAGAGTAATGCTACCACTACAAAAAAAAACGCTATTTTGAGCCGCTTTTTTAGAACCCTTTTAAGCTCTTAAAACGGCTCTAAACATTTTGAGTCGTTTTTTTTGAGCCGTTTTACAAACGGGTCCACACCTGAAGTATTAAACATTAAAATTGATCCGTTTGTGCAAAAAACGGTTCAAACTGGAGTCGCTTTTATAAAAGCGTCTCAAAACTGTTTGAGACACTTTTGTAAAGCGTCTCAAAACATTTAGAGTCGCTTTAAATAAAAGTGACTCAAACAATTTTGAGCCGCTTTTGTAAAGCGACTCAAAATTTTTTGAGACGCTTTACAAAAGCGGCTCAAAAAATTTAGAGCCGCTTTTCTAAAGCGGCTCAAACCTGTTTGAGTCGGTTAAGGAAAATCCCTCCAACCTATTTGAGACACTTGTTAAAACGGTTGAAAACGTTTTGAACCGTTTTAAAAAGCGGCTCTAAAGTTTAAAACGTCTCTAAATTAGAAAATTAATAAAATATAAGTTTTGAGCCGTTTTAAGTGTTAAAACGGCTCTAAAATTAAAAATAAATAAAATATATTGTTAGAGCCGTTTTAAGTGTTAAAACGGCTCTAAAATTAAAAATAAATAAAATACAATATTTTTTAATTTTTTAATTTTTTTTAAATACCTAATTGCAAAAATATTGTTTATATATATAAACTCATAACATCCACATAAACTCATATAACTCAAACTTCATATTAAGGCATTAAAACAAAAACAATAATAAATACAACATATCACCATATACATAATTGCAATCAACCCCAAACCGATCAAGTTACCCTAAATCATAAACGGCATATCACCATAAGTAATTTCAAAACATAATACATAAGTTATCTATGATCATAAACCGATCAAGTCCAACCGATAACATCAAAGTTACCTACATCATTTACAAAGTTCAATACTACATTCACAACAACTCAATACGTCTTCTCAACGATGGTTATTTTCACATAAACTCATATATAACACAAACTTCATATATATCAATGCATTAAAACAAAAACAATGTCTTAATGTACACACCAAGACATTAAAACAATAACAAATACAACATATTACCATATATAATTTCACTCAACCACAAACCGATCAAGTTACATACAATCATAAACGACATATCACCATAAGTAATTTCAAAACATAATACATAAGTTATCTATGATCACAAACCGATCAAGTCCAACCGATAACATAAAAGTTTCGTACATCATTTACAAAGTTCAATACTCTATTCACAACAACTCAATATGTCTTCTCAACGATAGTTATTTTCACATAAACTCATATATAACACAAACTTCATATCAATGCATTAAAACAAAAACAATAACAAATACAACGTATCACCATATATAATTTCACTCAACCCCAAACCGATCAAGTTACTTACAATCATAAACGGCATATCGCCATAAGTTATCTATGATCACAAACCGATCAAGTCCAACCAATAACACAAAAGTTACCTACATCATTTACAAAATTCCATACTACATTCACAACAACTCAAGATATCTTTTTCGCGATAGTTCTTTTCACATAAACTCATATATAACACAAACTTCATATCAATGCATTAAAACACAAACAATAACAAGTACAACATATCACCATATATAATTTTTCTCAACCCCAAACCGATCAAGTTACCTACAATCGTAAACAGTAAATCGCCATAAGTAATTTCAAAACATAATACATAAGTTATCTATGATCACAAACCGATCAAGTCCAACCGATAACACAAAAGTTACCTACATCATTTACAAAGTTCAATACTACATTCATAACTCAAAATGTCTTTTCCACGATAGCTCCTTATGCGTATCAACATCATTAAACGTCAAGAGCACATCACCTACATTAGTGATTTAAATAAAATGTGTTATATATATATATATATATATAGAGAGAGAGAGAGAGAGAGAGAGAGAGAGTAACAATACACATAATATTTTCAACTTTATATACTAAAAAAATAACCCTTTAGTCCTAATGTACATTTTCAACTTTATATACTCAAAAAAATTATAGTTAATCATATTTGGAGCTAACCTGGTGGACTAGTTACTGTGGATGTCACCCTCACGATGAGCGTGACGCAGACGAAGAGTTGCCTAGAAGTGATGCATTGACTCTAGCAAGATCGTCAATCATCTTCTGCATCTTCTCCATCATATGATCTTGTCTTACAATTCTTTCATTAGTTTGTTTCCTCTCTTCCTCCGCGATTCTCCTCTCTTCATCCGCTCTTCTCCTTTCTTCGTCCGCTCTTCTCCTCTCTTCCTCTGTCCTTCTCTTCTCTTCCTCCCATCGCTCATCCGATATTCTCTTCTCTTCCTCCCACTTTTTCATCATCTCATTCATTTGAGTATTAAATGCATCTTCTTGAGCCAACCGTGATGCAGAAAATCGAGAGGTGGGTCTAACTGGTAATGGGCCAACCCCCATTCCACGAACACGACCCGAATACTCTACCCTTCCCATTGCCCTTGCAAGAGCATCATCTTCTGCCCATAGTATTGAACCCTGTGGAGATACAGGGTTCGCTCTTGCAGTGTCATCTGTCATCAGCTCCTTCAACTTTTCCTGACATATATATATATATATTAAATGTGTTAATTATTAGACATTTATTTGCTTTGGAATAAATACTTATACTACTTTATTATATGATATATTCAACAACACACAAATAAAGACAAAGTTAAGCACTTACAATCGTCTCTCCAGCTGCTTGCGTGCTGGGCGTCCCATCCCTTTTTGTGTGAGTTGCCACAAAAACTTCAGCTCGGGTGGGTGGCTTTTGCTTTAATATCTCCTACGAAAACAAATATACAGTTATCAAATAAGAGTCGAATGTGCGATGTGAATTCAATAAGAACATCTATATTTAGCACCAAAAATAAATATCTACTAAACAAAATGATCATCAACTAGTAACATGATTCTTGTTAAAAATGTACCAGCTCTTTCGCGACTCTGGCGTAACTCTTCGAGCCAGATGTGTGATATATCTTATTGACACTTTTCGATATTTGTTTATTTCTCTCAGCTCTTGCCTACGCAATTTTTATAAACAAATAAGTATCATGCAATGTTAAAAGTTTAAAGATATGTACTTTAAAAATAATAACATTTATTGATATAATTACCTTATCTTCCGAAGTTAACCATGTGTCGATGGCTATCTCCATGTCCTCAGCATCGAACTCTGTGATGTTGGGTGTCGACTCAATAATTGTCTCGCGAGTATCATTGGCTTGTATATTTATAGCCTTCTTCACCCCATACTTGAAATTTTTTCGTTTATGCCCGAAGTCTATCATTGCTACCCGTTTGATCTCATTCATTGGTGCATCAGGCATGATGTAAAATTTTTGCTACAAATTAGTAAAAAAAAAAAAAAACATTTATATACTATGTACATGTTGTAATATATATTCATCGCAATAAATTTGCAAATAACTTGTTTTACATACCATTAGGGCGGCCCACAAGTCCTCTTTAGCCTGAGGCGGTATCTTCCTCCAGTCTTGGGCACCTAGCCCAACAAACTTCCCACTCCGAACATATTTTGCTCCTAACCGGCTAAATTTCATGCCACTCGTGCCAATTGGCTGCCACGTCGCATTAAAATCGATGACCACCTTCTCGCCTGCGGGTATTGTCCAAAGGGCGGTTGGAGAGCCAACATCTCTGATGTGGAAATTGTTATCCGTATCTGTATTTAAATTAAAAAGATGAAAATAAATTAAAAAAAAAATTATATGTGTATATAAGTTAAATAATCAAGTAAAATATTTGGAGCCTAGACTACATATATATCAAGTGTAACATACATACCTATCGTACGGACTTGTCGACTATCCAATTGTACGCCATTAATATTGGGAGTTTGTTCCCTCTCAGACTCTTGTGTGGGAGCTCGTTCCCTCTCAGACTCTTGAGACTGAGCTCGTTCCCGCTCAGTCTCTTGTGCCAATATAGTAGAATCAATATCATCAAAAGACTCTACAAACCCATCAGCCGTATCCGATGGCGTACGTATGTTGTCCTGTAAAGGCTCCTCAACCATGATTGCACTTGGAGAAGATGGGCAGTCATCGTGTTCTATCTCAGCCAGATGTTGAGATGTCTCTATCTCAGGTGTAGACTCTGAAAAGAGTCGTATTGGGATCCGCGAAAAAGCTTTCTTCTTTGGAGGTGGCTTGTCTGCCATATCAGTCTACAAAATACACAAATATATATAAAGTGTCAGATCAAATGTAAATATAGAAATCACTCAACATGTTTAATGTAATTTGATATCAGTTTAAGATTATTGAAAAAACAAAGTCATACATGCATGCTAAGTTATTGTGGTTGTACTACTTCAATTGCAGGTATATTGCTACGGACATAATGAATGTCTTCACTGTAATCAGCTTCATTTGGATCCTGATTAATGTTCAAGTTCAATGGCTCACTCTCATGGTAGTTGAGATCTTCATCATTGTTCACTTCTCCCTCACCCACATCATAAACGTTTCTCGGTTTAGTCCTTACTACGCAACACCAGTCTGGGTTCCTGTCGTCATGGACATAGTATACTTGGGATACTTGTGAAGATAATACATATGGATCATCCAAAATGTTATCTCCCGTATGTATTAGGTTTTTGAAATTCACAAGTGTCATACCATACTCATCCTCCGACCATCCTCTATCCTTTCTAATGTCCGCCCAATCACACTTAAATAGCACATACCTAGTCGTGTCATAGTACTCTACCTCTATTATTCGAGTTAGCTTCCCATAATAGGTATCACCATCAACTGTAGGCACACACACGCCACTGTTTTGGGTTGTTTTTCCTTCATCTTGGGCCATAGTGCGAAACAGCTTGCCGTTAACTACATATCGGTTATATTCGAAGGCTGTTTCAATTGGCCCTTTAGAATGCCATACAAGCTTATCCCCTAACTCAGTCCTACGTGTCTGGTCCATTTGGTTGACCTGCGATTTGAGATAAAATTGCTCATAGTTGGCGAGATGTAGAAAGTTACATATACAATAAAACGTCGCTCATAGAAAAACCATATGAAATTCTTACGTAGTTATGGTACCAAACACAAAATGTGTCCCTATGTTGTCGGTGCAATTCTCTGTCCAATAGTCGGCCTCTATTGGAGTCGTGCCTCAGCTCATCCAAATGCGTCCTATATGTTGGCAGTCCACATTTAGAATAAACATGTGTATGTTTGAGCCAAAGTAAGATGTATTAATAAATATAACTCACGTGCGTAATTGAAGGAACTCGTCCGAGTTAAAAATGATATATCGATGGATCTGCGTCAATGTGCGTTGGTCAAGAGTTACTCGTGTTACCGCTCCCCTAGCCTCATCAGGGTTTCTCTGAGGCCTATTGTGGACTGTGAGTGCGTTCTCTAAGTACCGCGAACAGAATGTGATCATTTCATCCGCTAAGTAACCTTCTGCTATAGAACCCTCAGGTGCAGCTCTGTTGCGCACTAGGGATTTGTATCGTCCAAGGGACCTACATAGAGTATCTCTTGTATTACCTCGTTGAGACAATAAAGGAAAAAAAAAAAAAAAAAAAAACCTTATATATACATAGAATACATAATTACCTCTCAACTGGATACATCCACCGATAGTGTACTGGTCCACCAAGTCGACATTCACGAACCAAATGTATGACAACATGAACCATAATTGTAAAGAAGCCCGGAGGAAATATTTGTTCAAGCTTGCACAATATAATAGGGATTTCAGCTTCATGTCGGGCTAGATCTTCTTCTGTCAATGTTTTTGAACATATACCTCTAAAAAATGCAGACAACTCTATCAAAGGTTTCACAACCTTCTTTTCCAAGGATCCACGCAAAGCTATTGGCAGCAGTTGTTGCATGAGTATATGGTTGTCATGACTCTTCATACCAACAATGGTACGGGCTTTAAGGTTCACGCAACAGGACAAATTGGAGGCATATCCATCGGGTACTCTAACATCTTTGATCACTTTTAAGAAATTAATTGTTTCCTCCTTAGACATCGTGTAGCACGCCGCTGGTATATATGTTTTGCCTCTCTCGTTTGTGAATGGATGAAGTGTTTTTCTCAAACCCATTTTACGTAAGTCCAAACGTGCTGCGTGGTTGTCTTTTGTTTTAAGTTTCATGTCCAATAGGGTCCCAATGATATTATCCATCACATTTTTTTCGATGTGCATCACATCAAGGTTATGTCGTAACAAATTATCCTTCCAATAGGGCAATGTGAAAAAAATACTTTTCTTTTTCCATACCGTGGTCTCATTTGTCCCATGACCTTGTTGCACAGTTTTTTGTCGTTTGTCTCTTCTTGTATCTTCATGAACATCAAATCCCTGTAATTGTCGTAGGATTTCACCACCATCTGGAATAACAGGCGCAACACCCAGCTCTTGTTTACCGTCAAAGGTTCTTGCCATCTGTCGCCATTTATGATCGGCAGGCAACCATCGTCTATGCCCCATATAACAATATTTATGCCCGTATGTCAACCATGTTGACCTCGTTGAATGCATACAACAAGGACATGCCATTGAACCCCTAGTACTCCATCCAGATAAATCTGCATACGCTGGGAAGTCATTTATTGTCCACATCAATGCTGTCCGCATAACAAATGACTTCTTCTTGGATATGTCATATGTCCGTACCCCTACATTCCACAACTCCTGTAACTCTGATATTAAAGGTTGTAGGTAGACATCTATATTCATTCCTGGTGCAGTTGGGCCTGGAATAATCATGTTCCCAAAAGGGTTAAAACCATCCGACGCTAGACCAAGCCTAACATTTCGTGGGTCTGATGCAAAGTTTGGGTGCAGTGTATCAAATGTTCTCCAAGCTTCACCGTCTGCCGGATGCCTGAGCACACCGTCTTTTGTGCGCCCATCAGCGTGCCACCTCATGTGGGAAGCGGTATGTTGTGACATGTACAACCTTTGCAATCTTGAAGCCAATGGAAACCACCGCAACACCTTTACCGGTCGTCTCTTCAATGTTCGGGATGACCCATCTTCTTCAGTAATTTCGCCCTTCCACTTTGACGCTCCACACACTGTACATGTATCTAACTTCTCATTTTCCTTCCAGAATAACATACAATGATTTCGACAAGCCGGAATCTTTTCATATCCAAGCCCCAAGTCTCTTAAATATTTTTTTGTCTCATACATACTTTTAGGCAAAGCTGGCTCATCTGTTGGTACTATCTCATTGATGAACTCAAGCAACAATGTGAAAATCGTATTACTGAGTCCACCCACACACTTCAAGTTGTATAGATGAACAATAGCTGACAATTTGCTATATCGTGTTTTATCATGAAGTGGTTTGTCTGCATCCTGAACCAAGTTGTAGAATTTCTTGGCACTCTCATTGATCTCTTCATCAACTGCTTCAGGTACATAATCGGCTTCCACTTCCACTTGACACTCATCATCGTCTGCCCGAGTACTATGCATGCCAAAAACATCTTGCAACATGGACTGCATCGTTCTTGACTCGTCGAGTATTGGTACAATATTTGCAGCCGGAGCCGGCCTAGGAGATTCAACAACACATACTTTATTAGGTACAGGAGCCCTAATCTTCTCCCCATGCCAAATCCATTCAGTGTAATTAGGCATAATTCCCCTTCCACCGGTCAAATGGTCATATACTTCTTCTGGCCGTAGGCTCCTATTCAAACCACACTTCTTGCATGGACACACAATTGAATTTTTATTTCTGGAGTTCGTAACTGCATACTTCACGAACGCTTCGGCCCCTTCCATATACTCCCTCGAACCTCTCCACTTCGTCATCCAACTTTTGTCCATATTTATCTTACCACATTACAATACACAAAATGGTTACAAATATATAACACAAATTAAGGATTGTGTTATATACACAAACGATCCTCAATTAATTACTAGAATCTTTTTCTTTTTTTTTTGGCAAAGAATTGAAAAAAAGGAGTTGATAACCTAGAGCATTATCTTAGACAACGCGGCCTCTTCTTAAATTTATTTGGTCCTAGGTCATGAATTTATTTTCACATTTAATGGGTCAAATTTAAGTTGGGGCATGATTCAACAACCTGGGTATAATGCAATCCGGCCTCCAAGTTAAATTCTTAATTCTGTCATTAGATTTTTTATTTGCATACTATATTTATCTATTTCGTTAGTTATATTTTTTAATATTTTGAATCAATTCTTATTTACTTTTTTTTTTAATTTAAAAAAAATTAATTAATTCTCCCGAACAAAAATCATAACTCCACTACTGTTTTCATTCATAATTCACCAAAAATTAACCAGAAAATACTAGGGTATTACACTGTTACTATGTTTTTTAGTTTTTCTTTTTTACAATATTTTGTTCTTCCCTAAAAAATTTTAGGTATGAATCAAATTTTTATACTAATTTATTTTTTGATTATTACATTGTGTAAATAAGCATTTATATTTAGATTGCTATTTTAATATATAGATTATTACACTGTATTGTCTATGAATATATATTTTTTGTTATGTGTTTAAATTTTATGAAATATATAAATGTAAAAATAATATATAGATTATTACATTGTATTGTCTATGAATATATATTTTTTGTTATGTGTTTTAATTTTATGAAATACATAAATGTAAAAATAATATATAGATTATTACATTGTATTGTCTATGAATATATATTTTTTGTTATGTATTTTAATTTTATGAAATATATAAATGTAAAAATAATAAAGCAGCAATAAAAATAATAAAGCAGAAAAAAAAAATGTAAAAAATAAATAAATGAAAAAAAAAAAATATTAAAAAAGCATGAGGGAGCTAGCTGTGAGAGACCTTGTTCTTCGCCGGTCGGAGCTGTGAGCGTGGCCTTCTTCGCCGGTCGTCGGAGCTGTGAGGAAGGCACCTGCAGAGAGAAAGCGTGAGGGAGAGAGAGCTAAACAAAAGCGTACAGTGAGCTAGAGTTTAGGAACTTACCCGGCCGGTGGTGGGGGTTTTACTGAGAGAGAGAGACCGCCAAGGGAGAGAGACCGCCGAGGGAGAGAGACCGCCGAGGGAGAGAGACCGCCGAGGGAGAGAGACGACCGGAGGAGAGGAGAACACCGCGCGTGCAGGGGAGAGGAGAGGAGAACGCCGATCAAGCTAGAGGAACCGGGTGGCCGGCCGGCTTCACTGAAATGGCCGGACGGCGAAGACAGAGAGAGAGAGAGAGAGAGAGACGTGAGAGAGAGACGTGAGCTAGAGAGCTGAGAGTCTGATCAGAATGGGCGCCGGAGGGATGGAACAGCGCATGGCCTGGCATGGGGATGAGCACGTTGATTTTCAAAAAATCAACTTTCGCAATAAATGCGAAATGACAAGAAGAGAGGCGCGGGACAGAGCTGTGTCCCGTGTCCCGCGCGCCTCCTGACTCCAAACGGAGTCGTTTTACTAAAAACGACTCCATTTGGAGCCGTTTTTAGAAAAACGACTCCGTTTGGAGTCGGGAGGCGCGCGGGACAGAACTGTGTCGTCCCGTGTCCCACGCACCTCCGACTCCGAACGGAGTCGTTTTTCTAAAAACGACTCCATTTGGAGTCGTTTTTAGTAGAACGACTCTAAATGGAGTCGTTTCTTACTATAAAACGACTCTAAATAGAGGCCGTTTTTCCTAAACGATTCTATCTAGAGTCGTTTTAGGACAAAAACGACTCCAATTATTTTCAATTTTATATATATATATATATATATATATATATACATATATCACAACAAATCAATAAATATTAATTATAATCTATTGATAAATATATAGTTAGTTATTAATATATATATATATATATATATATATATATGTGTGTGTGTATGTGTGTACATGTACGTATATATACATATATATATTGACATATATACTAATCAAGTACTCTACTCTCTCTTTAGAGAAAGAACGTTTGAAGTTTCTAGAGAGAGAGAAACCTAAAAGCTTTGTTCGTCGGGGAGAGAGAGGCTTCACATCTCCGATTCCGATGTTTTTCTCCTAGCCTTTAAGGCAATTTCGATCTTTTTATACTCGGTTGGATTTTATTCGACAAAAACTGTCTAGGTGTAGTAGCCGGCCTTTTTTGGACACTTAATGAGCTTGTGTGTTTCGTCTCTAATTGGTGTGTGACCCACACGTGCTTGTGGTTTAGATATTTTGTTTTATATGCGTGTGGGCTATAGTTATTATCTCTAGCCTTGGAAGATGCCGATCAAAGTTCGTAAAGATCGTCCATCGTTAAGGAGGTTCTCAAAGAAGGCACATGAATGCTTTACACACGCCAACTCCAGCGGTCGTTTCTTTCTCGGAACCAAGTTAAATTTTAATTCTTTATCTTTAATTCACTTCGATGACCTTTAATTTGGTCAATCGGGCTTTAATTTGTTTCTCACCTTTAATTTGGGCGTTGTGATTATATATATATATATATATATATATATATATATATATATATATATATTAATTACTTTTATTTTTAATATATATGGCTAGAATTAGTATAAATGGAGTTATTTTTAATTTTTAAAATTGGACTCTGTTTTTATAAAATTAAAGTGCTGAAAATAGAGCCGTTTTTACAGAAAACGGCTCTAAATGGTGCCGTTTTTAAATAAAACGGCTCTAAATGGAGCCCATTTATCTAAAACGGCTAGAAATTGAGCCGTTTTTTAAAGGGCTCAAGATTGAGCCGTTTCTTACAAACGGCTCTAATTTGAGCCGTTTTAGATAAAAGGGCTGAAAATAGAGCCCTTTTGCTAAAAAGGTCTCTAACTAATATAAATAGTCTGCTCAAATTAGAGCCGCTTAAAATTAAACGGCTCAAAATGGAGCCGTTTTTTTGAAAGCGGCTCCATATAGAGCCGTTTTTTCTTAAGCGGCTCTAAATTTTTTGAAGCCGTTTTAAAAACAGGCTCAATTTTGAGCCGTTTTTAATTTAAACGGCTCCAATTGGAGCCGTTTTATAAAAACGGCTCCAATTAAAAACCTTTTTAAAAAACGGCTCCAAATGGAGCCGTTTTTGTTAAAAACGTTTCAAATTGGAGCCGTTTTTATAAAACGGCTCCAACAGAAACGGCTCAAAATGCCTTTTTTTTTGTAGTGTACACATCATCCCCTTGTCCTCCTTTTGTCCTCTCAAAATTGATGTGGCTATTAAAATCACCATTGGATCAAAATCCAAAAGTGATATATCAAAAATTCAATGGTGATTTTAAGAGCTACATCAATTTTGGGAGGACAAAAGGAGGACAATGGGATGATGTGTAGCATTACTCCCATTTTAAATTGAATAGATCAAGCATACATTATAACTCTTCTATGTATATATACACCATGACTCTCCAAAACTTAAGTTAGACATTGAAAAAAGAAAAAGAAAAACATGTACGTGGACAATTTTCTGAAGTTTAAATGTCAAAACTATATTCTTGAATGAATATTTAATTTTTTAGCACCAAACACAATTTAGTAACTTGTAAGAATATATTTACACCGGTGTGAAAAAATTAAACAAAAAGAATTTGGAATGTGAAAATTTTTTTTCTTTTTCCTATTGAATATAAACAAGTTATTTTGAGCAGTACTAAACAACTATTAAGATAAGTACGAAATATAATATTGCAAGGTAAAAAGAAAAAAAAAAGAAAAAAAAAAAAGAAAGAAAACATAAATGAAGAAAAAACAATTATATGGAGAAGAGAAAACGATACCAATAGAGAAAACTAGGAAAGTCACCAAAAGCAGAAAGAATGTTGCAGAATATTTCATATTGAGTTGAAAACAGTGCACTAAAACACTTCAATTTAACCTCAAATGAATGAAGAACACATATAGACTTATGGATAGCAAGCTTGATATGTCTTAAGCAAATGCCCATAATATTAGGTGAATAACAAATATCAAACAATAAAAGAGAATTTGAAATAAATATAATCAAAAAATATATCAAGAAACCTCAATTAAGTGAAAACAAATAAGGAAAAACATTAATTGACATGAGTTGGCTTAGTAAGAAATTGTATACACCAATATGACAAGATTAAATGAATTGAAAAGGAATTTGAATGTTAAGACTTTGTTCTCTATTGAAGATAAACGACAAGAAGTAATCTTTTTGTGCACCAAACAACGATTATGATATGTACGAAATTTAATATTGCAATTTAAAAAAATTCAACATAATGAAAAGGAAAGAATTTTTATATGAAGGTGAGGAAGCAACACCGAAAGAGAAAACTAGGAAAGTCATGACCAAAAGCAGAGAGAATATTACAGAGTATTTCATATTGAGATGAAAAAAGTGTACTAATACCCTTCACCTTAACCTCAAATGGATGAGGAATAGATATTGACTTATCTCATAAATATAGCCAAGAATAAAATTGATGTCTTAAACAAATGCCATAATATTAGGTGAAGGATATCATACAAAAAAAAGAGAATTTGAAATAAATTTAATAAAAAAAATATATATCAAGGAACGTCAAATAAGTGAAAATAAGGAAAGCCCTTAATTGACATGAGTTGGTGAAAATTATAGAACAAAATATGGAAATATATTAAAGAACAATCTTGAAAAGCCATATCTAGAGAGGTATATATAATAAGCTACAGATATAGAAAAAAGAAAAAGGAAAAAAAGTAAAAAGAGAAGAGATTATTAATAATCGAAATATATGGAGCTTTTTCTTTGAAAAACAATGTCCTTTTTGAAAGTCTATCTCAAAATAATCTTCTTCTTTTTTTCATTAAATTAAAATCATTTATTAAAGGAACAGTGCAAAATCATATATGGGAAGATGAAATACGATATAAAAAATACAAAGAAATAAAGAGCTAGAGTATTAATTATAGAAAATAATTGGAGTTTTTTCCTTAAAAATAACAATATATATATCATTTTTTTTTCTTCACAATAATCTTCTTTTACTTTTTCCTTAAATTATTGCATTTTACGTTTCACATACTATCTTCGCAAATTAATGTTGTATTGGGAAAAGAAGTTATATATATATATATATATATATATATATATATATATATATATATATGCAAAGAATAAGGGATCGAGTAGCGGACATGATTTTCTTGGGAATTAAGCAAATTTAGATTCTTTAATACCTTTCGGCCACTTAAAAATATTTCCAGATTAACGTCAAATTAGTAAATATAAATAATAGTTTTGAAAATTATTTAACAAATAGGAGCTCTTATTTAGAGTTCTTATATTAATCTATATAAATGAAGATTTTAAAAACGGTTGGCACTTCAATGACTTCATCCATTTTTTATTTCTCTTAACATTCATCAAAATCTACCATCAAAACTAAAAGCATAATATAGCATATTATGTCAACAAAAAAAAAAAAAAGCATAGGTTGGGAAAAACATACCCTCTCCTTCGAACATACATTCACTAAATTTTATTTGTTAAAATTGAAAAAAAAAATTATTTTTATTTTAGCAATTCATTTCTTCAAATCACACCCAACAATCTCACCATTTTAACTATTCACTTTCATTATTCTATTTAAATATTTCTTTATTTTTTTCTCTAATAACATTTATTTTTTAAAATGTTTGTTTTTTCTTAGCAGTTATATTTATGAATATTTGTATAATTTTAATGGTTATATTTTTAAAATTTTGTCTTTTTCTTTAAGGTCATATTTTTAACAATTTGTCTTAGCCAAACAATCATATTTTTCAAGAAAATATCATATGTTTTCAATATAAATAAGACTATTTCCTCCCCAATTATCATTCACCTCAATCTCAACAATTTTTATCTATTTTCCACTCAAAACCAAAAAAAAAAAGGGGAAGAAAGAAAAAGAAACTTAAAATTATAATTATTTTTTATTGTTTCGGTGAATGAATAGTACTCACTATTGTTGGTGAGTACGATGTAAGATATTATCTCCATATATGGCCTATATGCCACATATACGGTGTTTATTATATTATTATAAATATAATATACGGTATTATGGCTATGGTCATTTTTATTAATTTAGATTACCGTAATGGAATCATTTAATTGATTTAAAATCAATTAATAATATTGTTTCCCTTCATGGGAGGAACAAATACGGTATTTATCATATTTGAGGGTCCCTGACCTAACCTATAAATTAGTAGCATGTGTACACCATCAGTACGGCAATTCGGTCATAGGCATAGGTTAGAAGATCCCTCAGATAACTTTTTCTTGTTCTTCAGATGGATCGTAGAAACACTTGAGCAAATATGGCTAGAGATAAGCCTGAATCTTGTCTTTTATTTCCGCTGCGCATGTTAGTTGAGCATAATATGTTTATATGTTCTAACATGTGGTATCAGAGCCACCTCTATGCTATTTTGCTTAGCAATAAATTTTTATTGAATCCATATATTCTGTGAACATAGTTTATTTTTTTATTGTTCACGCTCGGTTGTTAAATCATAGTTTTGTAAACATATTTTTGTTCAATCCAGTAGATGTTTTGTGAATACAATTAAATTTGTTGTTTACATATGTTTGAAAACCCATAAATTTGATATGGCTATATTTTTTTTTATTATCACTATTTTGTGTATTGTGATATACTGCCTATTTTTAAGTTGCCGTAATCTTGATTTGGGTATCTTCATAAAGGGGTGGCGGCTAGGGTTATTTTGAATCTAGGGTTTCTTCAACCAATACAAAATATGACGAGTCAGGTCGGGTTTGGGTATTAGTATGATTTATAACCCAAACTTGACATCAAGTGGCTGACCCATTCGGGTCGGGTCAGCCTAATCCAAGTGTTGAGGAGTTGACCCATTTGGGTCAACCCAAAAAAATAAAAAATAAAAGCCCCTATTTAGTTATAAATAAATAAATAAAAAAGCCCATTTAAGTGGGTTTGACCCAGCCCTATATAGAGACCCAGAAGCCCAATACTGTGATCCATTTTGAATTTTGTGAAAATAAAGAAAAGTTGGGCTTAAGTGGGGATTTGAACTTGGGACCATTGAGTCCATTAAGTGACAAGTTTCAAACCATTAAGTTAAGCCTAATTTTATGCTTTCACATTAAGATTTTGTTCCCTTTATTATTTACAGTGTTCTGTATTAAAATTATTGTTTCTTTAATACATGACTTGAGGAATATTTTTTTAATTGTTGAATTTATATTATTTATATATAAATTGCTTGATGCCTAGGCCTAAGAATAATTACCAATGCCATATATACTGGCGTGTTTTCAGTAATATCCAAAAATGCAATGTCTAGAAAAGTTTTGGCTAGGAAAGTCTTGGGATTTAAGTGTGTCCAAGTGACCCCCCTCACTTTCCTGGGAACTCACCTGGTTGCACCTTGGAAAATGCCGTTTACCCCATTTAGGTATTGGTTTGTTATATTCTTGGGGTCATTTTTGGGGCATATATAAAGTTTTTAGATATTAATGAAGTCGCAATTATCATAATAATTTTGGGAGAGCCACAGCATCCCAAATTTTAATGATAATTACATCAGGATTACACGCATGAATATATCAAGAAACGTCAATTAAGTGAAAACAAGGAAAAACATTAATTGACATGAGTTGGCGAAATGTATTAAAGAAAAATGAAGAACCATATCTAGAAAAGTAAAATAAGCTACCGAAATGAAAAATTAAATAAGTAAGAGAATATATATATATATATATATATATATATATATATATATATATATATATATATATATATATATATATATATATATAATAAGTAAGAGAATATTAATTGTAGAAAAATATGGAGTTTTTTCTTTGAAAAAAAATGTCGTTTTTGAAAGTCTACCTCAAAATATCTTTGATGTTACATGTTGAAGTAACAATGCAAAATAATATATAGAAAGATGAAATACGATATAAAAAAATAGAAAGAAAAAAATGATGAGATTAATAATTATAGGAAAAAAAAAAATGGAGGTTTTTCCTTGAAAAATAACAACATATTTTTTTTTTTTTTCAGAATAATCTTCTCTAAACTTTTTTCTTAAATTAATGCATTTTATGTTTCACACACTATCTTCACAAATGTCATAATGATTAAAAATTCATAACAACTTTTTCATCTTACAATAACGATCGATAACTGAGTAATGACTCGCCGGCCGGTGAAGTAGGGTTTCCTGCTTTTTGATAGTCTCCTTCCGGATTGCGGTGTAGGAGTTTTCTGTCCCATTTCCTCTGTTCTATCTTAGAGATGTCAAAGGAGTATGGGGTTTTTGATGATGCTTTCCCTCTTACAGAGGGAGAATGAAGGGGTATTGATGTCAGTGATGAAGAGACTGAAGCCTTGTGTTCAAAGGGATCCAAATGTTTAGTCGGAAGACTAGGAGTGGCTAAGAAACTTAATAAGGAGGCTTTCAAATCTCTCCTTCTCACGATATGGCGCCCAGTGGGTCGAGTCTTCTTCAAAGAAATTCAAGAAAACTTGTGGTTGTTCGAGTTTGATGAAGAAAGTGACAAACAGAGGGTGTTGGATGGTCGATCGTGGTCATATGATCGTACCCTACTTATTCTTAACGATTTTGATGGGAAAACTCCTCCCTCAAAAATGGATTTCTCCACTACTCCTATGTGGGTGCAGATCCATGATATGCCACTGGGATGCATGAACAGAAAGATTGGCAACAAAATTGGAAGTTCTATTGGCGTCGTGGAGGACATTGCGATCGCGGATGATGGCGTGGGTTGGGGTCGTAGTCTCCGGATAAGGGTGGATATTAACCTTTTCCAACCGTTAGAACGCGGCCGTAAGCTGAACCTTTCTGGAAATTCCTGTTGGGTGCCGTTCAAATATGAGAAGTTGTCGGTGTTCTGTTTCAAATGTGGGTGTATTATTCATGGTGAAAAGGGTTGCTCAGTCTCCATGGCGAAGAAACTGAAGCACTCCGAGGGGCCATCTGCATGGGGTCCTTGGCTTCGTGTGGATGATCTCTCTAGAGGCTTGGGGATGTTTGAAGGGCAAAGAGGATCCCGATCACCATCACCGTACCATTTTACTTCGGCGGCGGAGAATTCTTCACCGAGTAGTCAGAGAGCTAAAGAAGGAAAGTTTCCAAAAGGAGGAAAGAATCATGGATCCGTATCAGAGGACCCTAATTTTTCGGATGCCACCTCTGCACCATTTGATAATTCAAAATATGGTAAGCATAGTCTTTGAAGGGAAAGTAGAAAAGGAAATAATAATTCTGGTATTAAAGAGGAAGATATGGGCAGGAATAAAAGGAAGGGATGTGATTCAGGAAGATCTGTGGGTCCAACCTATGGGGCAGATGGGCAAAAGGAAGCTGAGGGGAGTCCTGGTCGGATAAAAGATTTAGAAAGTGGGCTTCAGCCCAACTCGGGGAAAACAATGGAGACCACAAGGCCTTCTCGGTGTTCAGCTGACCCACCCCAAAAAAAGCCCAAAGTTTCAAAAGTTTCACCAAAGCAGTTAAGTAAGGCGGGGGAAGTGACGGTTGGTCGAGGAAAGAAGACATTTGAGAACCCCCGTAAAGAAGTCCCTCAGACTGGTCTCTCTCGTTCAAATGGAAGTGGAAATGTTCGGCAATGGAAGCGGATTGCTAGGGGGCTGAGGTACACCAGGTGGAAATTCATTCGAGCACCAACAACAGTGATCCAGCAGCGTTTGAGAGGAATTCCTCATTTGCTCCTGGTGATGTGGTAAGTGAGATGGCGGTGGCTGCTAAGCAGTCCCGCCGGTCGCCATGAATCTTTTATGTTGGAACTGCCGAGGGTTGGGGAACCTTCGGACAGTTCCTGAACTTCATCATTTGGTGAAGACAAAGCATCCCCATATCCTGTTTCTTATGGAGACAAAGATGAAGAATTGTTCCCTGCAGAAACTTCGTGTTCGATTTGGATTCCAAGGCCTGTTTACTGTGGATCCTGTAGGTTTAAGTGGTGGTCTTGCTTTCTTTTGGCGAGACAGTGAGGAGGTAGAGATCCAGAATTATTCAAGGAGGCATATCAGTGCTAGCATCTGTTTAGAAAATTCAGCAACCCCTTGGAGTTTTACAGGATTTTATGGCCATCTTGATCGATCTATGCGTGAAGAATCCTGGAAGTTGCTATCCCACATTGGCTCTCTCCAATCGGAGGCATGGCTTTGCATGGGGGATTTCAACGAAATTGTTGATCAAACAGAAAAGGTGGGTGGACGTCTTAGAGCTACGAACCAAATGAATAGTTTCCGAGAAACGCTGATCTCTTGTAATCTGGGAGACCTGGGCTTTCGAGGATCGAAATTTACGTGGAGAAATTATAGGGAGGATGGAGGTTTTGTGAAAGAAAGGTTGGATAGAGGTGTTGCCACACCGGCGTGGTGCAGCTACTTTCCGGATACTGTTCTTGAGGTGCTTCCGGTTAGCTGCTCTGACCATAACCCTTTGTGGTTATCACTAACCCCAACAACAATAGATAAGCCGAAGCTATTTCGATTCGAGGCCTGTTGGAATGTCCTGGATGAATGTGCAGAGGTGGTCAAGCAAGCATGGATTACAGAGGAAGCAGAGAATATTTCCCTTGAGACTATGCATCAAAAGCTCCAACGATGTCAAGTCATGTTACAGGAGTGGAGTAGAAACTCTGTTGAGGCCGTGAACATCAAATTAAAAAAGAAGCAGAAACAGCTTGAACACCTTCAAAAGAATGAAAAGCCAGCTCTCGAACCGAAGATTCAAGCTATACAAGGAGAGATAAATGCTTTGCTTGAAATGGAAGACATAAGGTGGAGACAGAGGGCTAAACGAAACTGGTATGTCCAGGGTGATTGAAATACCCAATACTTCCATGCTTGGGCGAATCAGAGGCGGAAGTCAAATGGTATAGTGGCCGTGACTGATCAGGAAGGAAGGAAATGGACTAAAAGGGATGATATTGGCAGTGCTTTTGCCAAGTATTATCAAAATTTGTTTTCCACAGAAGGGGTCATGGGAATTGATGAATGTCTCTCGAGTGTTTCTACCCGAGTTTCCCCAGCTATGAATGAATTGCTGTCAGCAGATTTCTCCCCTGATGAAGTCAATTCGGCCCTCTCACAAATGCAGCCTCTGAAGTCCCCGGGTCCGGATGGATTTGGAGTGAGCTTTTACCAGAAACACTGGCATATAATTGGGGATGAGGTTAGACACTCAGTTCTGAATTTTCTAAACCTTGGTATGTTTAACTCTGTGATTAATGCTACCTTTATAGCTTTGATTCCTAAAGTAGCTTCTGCAGCTAATGTGACCGAATACAGACCAACAAGTTTATGCAATGTGTTGTACAAACTTATTGCAAAAGTGTTGGATAACCGTTTGAAGCAGGTGCTGCCTTCTATTATATCCATAAACCAGAGTGCTTTTGTGCCGGGACGCCTTATTACAGACAATGTTTTAGTCGCTTATGAAGCTCTACACTCTATGGATACAAGGATGAAGGGGAAGAAAGGCTTTATGGCAATCAAACTTGACATGAGTAAAGCCTATGACCGAGTGGAATGGTCCTACCTAGAGGCAATAATGAGGAGGATGGGCTTTGGGGAGCAATGGATTAGACTCATTATGACCTGTGTTCGAAGCGTCTCCTATTCGATTCTGATAAATGGTACTCCTTACGGGAAGATCCTACCGACAAGAGGGCTTAGACAAGGGGATCCATTATCCCCCTACCTATTCCTCTTAGTGGCAGAAGGGTTGAGCTCTATGTTGACAAAGGCTGAGGCTGAGGGAAGGATTACAGGAGTTCCTATAGCGGTTGGGGGAACACGGCTGAGTCATCTCCTATTTGCGGATGATAGTCTCCTTTTTTTCAGAGCTACTTTTTCGGAATGGATAAATATCACCCAGCCTGTTCAAACTTATGAGCAAGCATCTGGCCAGAAGCTGAATGTTGATAAGACTTCTTTATTTTTCAGTAAGAATACTGGGATGGAATTCAGGGAGTTTATTTGCTCTTCGGCTGGGATTTCTTCCACCTCAAGCTATGAGAAATATTTAGGGCTCCCTGCTTTAATTGGGCGTTCAAAGACCTCTACAATTGCAGGTATTCAAAGCAGGGTTCGGAAGAGGTTGGATGGATGGAAGGAGAAATTCCTCTCACAGGCAGGAAGGGAAATCTTGATAAAAGCAGTTGTGCAGGCCATCCCCACATATAGCATGAGTGTATTTCGGTTACCAAAGAAACTGTGTTCTAGCCTTAATTCTATGATCACTCGGTTTTGGTGGGGTCACTCGGATGAGGCTAAACATATTTCTTGGATGAGCTGGGGAAGGTTGGGTAAGTCTAAGCTCCACGGAGGGATGGGTTTTAGGGATTTGGAAGATTTTAATGTGGCTATACTTGCCAAACAAGGTTGGAGGCTAGTGAAGTATCCAGACTCACTGGTGGCTCGGGTCTTTAAGGAGAAGTACTATCCTAAGGGTGAGTTCCTCCAAGCAAATTTGGGAATGAAGCCTTCTTACGCTTGGAGAAGTATTTTCAATGCTAGAGGTGTTTTGGTTGAGGGGCTGAGATGGAGAGTGGGGAATGGAGAGAAGATAAAAATTTGGGGAGATAAATGGATCCCTCCCCCTTCTTCCTCTCTCTGTTTTTCTCCTCACTGCAGGTTGGACAGTAGTGCTCGGGTGTGTGAGCTTATTGATCCTACTACAGGATGGTGGAATTTCCATTTAGTCCATAACATGTTCACTTCAGAGGAGGCAGTAAGGATATGTAGTGTGGCTCTTAGCTCTCGTCATTCTAATGATACTCTCATTTGGATAGGTGCTAAAACCGGGATTTTTTCGGTTAAAAGTGCATACCATATGGAGATGCAAAGAAAGGTGCAATCAAGAGGTGAAAGTTCTAGACCACAGATGGAAAGTGGAGCGTGGAAACATCTCTGGCAGATGGGGGCACCAGCAAAGGTGAAAAATTTTTGGTGGAGGCTAGGAAACAATTTGCTTCCAACAAAAGCCAACTTGGTTAAGAAGAAGATAATTATTGATCCCCTTTGTCCATTATGTCTTCTGGAGCCTGAGACCAGCTACTATATATTATGGGGATGTCCTTCTGCAGTGGCTGTGTGGCAAGAGTGCAGTAGGAGGATCCAGAAAGTTGTTGTTGAAGAAATGGAGGGGATAGATTATCTGCAGTTCTATTGGAATAAGCTGGATGGAGCAGTTCTTCTGGAGGCTTTGATGGTGACCAAGGCGATCTGGCTGAGACGAAACAAATTCATTTTCCAGGACTGTTTTGACCCTCCCTCTTCTGTGGCATGTTTAGCTCTCAAGTCTGTGGAGGAATATCTCAAGCCCACTTCTCTTCCTAAAGCTCGGGTCTTAACTGGTCGACAGGGTTGTATCTTCTGGAGGAAACCAGTGGAGGGGCAGACAAAAATAAATTGGGATGTAGCTTTTGATGAGTCAAGAGGAAGGATGGGGGTGGGGGTTGTAATAAGAGATGGAAATGGTCGAGTTTTAGCAGCAAAAGCAAAGGCTTATCCATACATTGCTGACCCTACTACGGGGGAGGCTTTGGGTGCATGGAATGCAGTTTTGTTGGGCTGTCAATTGAATCTTGCAGATGTGATTTTGGAGGGGAATTCGGCTACTGTAGTAGCAGCACTGAAGAGAACTGAAGTATGTTTGGCTAGTTATGGAAACTTAGTGGATGAGGCTAAACAGGGTCTTTGTTGCATGCAACCGGTCGTTATCCAGCATGTTCTGCGAGAGGCAAACCAGGCGGCACACTTGTTGGCAAAAACAGCAATCTCATAATTGTTAGACAAGGAATGGATCGAGGAATGCCCTTTAAGTATTCAAAATGTAATCTCTGCTGAGCAGTAATATTTTTGATTGATTAATGAAAAGTTACAATATATCAAAAAAAAAAATGTCATAATGATTAATGGAAAAAGAAGTTACAGATGAGAAGAATAAGGGAGCTGATGAGTTAGCGGACGCAATTTAATTTCTTGGGAAGCAAATTGAGATTCGATTCATTTCCTTCTATGGATCGAAAGTAATAATACCACATGTTTAATTCTTATTCTACTTTCATACATTTAAGCAACATGGAATGCATAGTGTCACGCACATATGCCCTAATGTCACACACACTCGATGTCAAATAAGAGTATACAAACAACTGCATGGAATAGGATCCTCACCATTTCATAATATTCCCTTATGGAACTAAGGGTGCTTAGGATATGTTACTTCTCGCTACTCTTCTGCTAATGGTTCTAGAGAGTACCAACTTATTTTTTATCTCTATCGTTTGATGTAGGAACTATAACAAACTATTAGTAATTTTTTAGCTCGCATGCAATTTTTATGGGACCAACTGGCTCTTTCTGATCCTGCTTGAAAGGATCATATCAATGCTCAGATGAATGTTGAACGCATTGTCAACATCATCTTTATTGGTTTTTGATGGCTCTGCGTGATGATTTTGAGCCTATTCGTGGGCAACTTCTGCATTGCACTCCTCTTCCCACTTTGGACAAGGTTGTTTGTGATATTGTTCGAGAGGAGACTAGATTGCATACTCTACGCTCATAGCACACTCAGCCTACTCATCCAGTATTAGCTGCTCACTTTTCTAGTGCTTCATCTTCTCAGCACGAGCCACTACAAGAAATTTACCCATTAGGGGCGACTTTATTAGCGTCGACAAAAAGTCGACGCTAATAGTAGACTTTCAGCGTCAACTTTTTGAGTTGACGCTAATAGTCTACTATTAGCATCGGCATCTGAAACTATTAGTGTCAACAATTTTGTCCAACAAAATGCACTATTAGCGTCGATATTGTTGTTGACACTAATGTGTCGTTGCTAATTACGTGGCGGGAAATTTTGCCTCGCGCAGGTGGAAAAATAGCAGCGACTTTTTGTATTAGCGTCCACTTTAGTTGATGCTAATAAGTAACTATCAGTGTCAACAATGTTGTCAACGTTGATGTGGTAACTTAAGAACCACATCAGCGTCGACATAGGGATGTCGACGCTGATAATGGCTTATCAGCGTCAACTACAATGACTCAGGTAAAAAAATATATATATTTTTAATAAAAAATAAAAAAAAAAAAATATCAACGTCCAACTATAGTTGACGCTGATAATAGGTTATCAGTGTCAACATGCAGTAGTTGACGCTGATAACCTATTATCAGCATCCACTCTATGTGGATGCTAATGAGACTGTATAACAAAAAAAAAAAATGAAACCTATAGGAAAAAAATTCTTCTTTTTATATTTTGAATTTTTTTTTTTCTTTGAATTTTTAATTTTTGTGTTAAATGTCATTTCAATCTCTAGGTTTTTAAAGACTTTTTTTTTTTTTAATTGTTAGATTTTATTTTGTATCATGAATAGAATTTATGTCAAACCAATCAAAACCTACCACGTGGTCATATGTCTCATAAAAAAACATAAAAATGAAAATATATATATATATATAGACACACACAAAGGAATTAAAAAATAAGTAAGGGGTGGAAAAAAATCTACAAAAAATTAATTTTGATTTTCACATTATAAGTAAAGTTTTATGTTTTTTTTTTTTTTTTTTCTATTTTCTAATCTTATGAATTAATATTTTCTATTTCTTTCTCCTTTTTTTTTAAAAAAAAAAATATATATCCTTGTGTGTTAGTACAATCAATAATGATAAGATCAATCCGATCGATTCTCACGCATTAGTTTGATCGATCGAACTTGACACAATTGAAAGTTCGATTGAACATTCTATCTACCATAATGCATTAATTTGATCGATCAAATTATATGGACTTTGTATTATTTTATGTTTGTGTATTAGTCCGATTAATCATTATAACATAAATTTAATTGATCGTGATCCAATTAAATGATCAATCAAACTTGACACGATTCAAGGTTTGATCGAACATCCAATCGATACTAATTCATTAATCTGATCCTTGTAAGATCGAATAAACTATGATCTTATTTAGCATCGATCGAACTTGACATAATTCAAGATTTGATCGAGCGTCCGATTGATCCTAGTACATGAGTATGATCGATCATACTAATGCATAATGATAATATAAAATCCAAAGAGTTTGATCAATTAGACTAATGCACTAAGATCGATCGGACGTTCGATCGAATCTTGAATTATATCAAGTTTGATTAAACTATATGGATTATGATAATCCATCAACAGAGGTGCTCAATACTCAAATTACCCAAGTCACTGACTAATCGATGGCTTCTCAAAATACACTTTTATAGACATGTGATTTAATTGATACAATTGAAGGTTTGATCAAATGTCTTATAAACCATAGTGTATTAGTATGACCAGTTGAATTCTAAAGAATTTGTACTATCTTAGTGTATTAGTCCGATCGACTATAATACAATCAATGATTGATATAACTTTACACAATTCAATATTTGTTCGAACACCTTATCGATTTTAATACATTAATCTGATCGATCGTGATAATATCAATAGATCGATCAAACTTGACATGATTGAAGGTTTGATTAAACATTTGATTGATCCTAATGCATTTTTCGATCGATCAAACTAGTTCGCAAGGATAGTGCAAGATCTATAGAGTTCGATCGAAATATTAATTAAATATGATTAATTTATTTAATTAAATATATTTTTTATAAGTTTTATTTTTCTAAAATGTTAATAAGATTCTATTATTAAATGTATTATTATTTTTTAAAAAAAATTAATAGGTTTAAACAATTATTAAATTACATAAATTAAAAAATATAAAAATTAATATTAGTGTCGACTTATACTTGTTGACACTGATAATACAAGTATCAGCGTCAATTTTTATGTGTTGACGCTGATAAGTTTACATCAGCTAATACATAAATGATAAAACAGTCCATTTTGGCAAAAATTTAGGCGGGATCCATTAATATTGGCGCTACTTTATTTTTCACTGAAATTTTGTCAGACTTCTCTCACTGGTCTATTCTCTCACTCGACTATCTCTCTCTCCCCCTCTCTCTGTCTCGACTCGTCTCCGGTGCCAGTTCAGCAACTTAGGTAAGTTGCTCCCTCTCACGTCTCACTCTTACTCTCTCTCACGTCTCTGTCTCTCTCTCTTACGCTCTCTCTTTTCCCCTCAACAGCTGTACTGCCCCTCATTACAGATCTCCGGTGCCGTTTCCAGCTCTGTTGACCGCTTTTCCGACAGGCAACAGAGTGGGCTTTGAGGTGATTCGATTAGCTTGGTGTTTGATTTGATTGTCTCTATCTGTCTATGTTTGTGTGTGGGTTTTCGTCAAATGCCTAGGAACACAAAAATTTTGTTAAAAAAAAAAAAAAAAAAGCAAAAAAAAAAATAATACATTGCGTTTCCAGCTGTATGTATACTGTCGTGTACCTCTTTTTTGGTTTGTTTAGCTATAGAAATCCATCATTGATGAGAAAAGGAAGCTTTTTTTTTTTTTCTTTTTTTTTCTAGCGTGAGGAAGACGAAGCTTTTTCCAGAAGACACAGGATAATGGGGCTAAGTTATGTCAAACTTAGCATGTGACATATTGAGCAGAGTAAGCTTTATATGTATTGAACACCGGCCGTTTGAGCTCTCCTGCTTTTTTTTTTCAACATCTCTTCACTTTGTTTTCGATCCTGTGAAGAGCTTGAATTTTTTGATAGCTAGTGGGTTGTTTCATTTCAAACCAAATGTGTGGACGTGGTGTCGTGGTCAAAGATAAGATGAAAAGGTGTAGTGGCTGTTTCACAACCACATCTTTTCTTTGTTTTCCTAAGTTTTTAAATAAAAACTCAAAAATAAAATCCCAAAGTTTCAATTTCAACACTAAGAATTGGGAGGTGTCGTGGTCAAAGATAAGATGAAAAGGTGTAGTGGCTGTTTAACAGCCACATCTTTTCTTTGTTTTCCTAAGTTTTTAAATAAAAACTCAAAAATAAAATCCCTAAGATTCAGTTTCAACACTAAGAATTGGGAGAATTCTTTTTTTTTCTTTTTCTTTTTTTGTGTGTTATGATGATAGGAATTCTACAATTCTAAAAGCATAAAAAATGTAAAGAAGCAAGAGGGGAAGCAATTTATATATAGACACACATGTCAATAAACTTTAACACAAGTGGTACTTCCATCTTTTGCAACACTGAGGGTGAGGTGGTGGGAAGCAAATATATTTGACAAGGAATAGCCAATTATTTGCCAACTTATCTTTTTAATTTGATCAAAATTTGGCTGAATTTGGCATCCATATTTCCCTTCAATTGCTTCACATTTTATACATAAGAGAGAGAAGACAGAGAGTGCTTTCTACACCTAAAAAAAAAAATCACAATGACTTCAATACAACTGATTCAAGTGCAAAAAAAATTTGGTTAGATCGTGAAGGGCATGCCAGCTACATTAATTGTTTTGGTTTAATAAAAAGTCACAGATTTTATCATTTGATTTGAATTTGGCCTTGTGACTCACTTTTCAGTTAATATTTTGCCTCACTTTGCTCTCAATTGGAATAAAGACAGTTATATTTTGCTTTTTTTGTTTGAAAGATCACTATATATATATAAGATAGATATGCTCCTTTGGTCTATATGGATACTATAAAAAAAAAAAAAAAAAAAAAAAAAAAAAAAAAAAAAAAACAAATTTTCAAAAAAAAAAAACAAATTTTCAAAAAAAAAAAAAAAAGATTTGTTTGAAAAATTCTTTCTTTTTTTTTTTTTTTTTTCGGGATACAATCGTAGACATGGGATTGGTTGGATACAATTAGATTCGTTGGAAAAGATAATAGGAGGAGAAAAATTGACTTAATTTTGCGGGTTGCTCTTGTTTTTATAATATGGGTTTTTTCTTGAAAGAGCCAAAATGTGCTCAAATTCTTTTGCGGTTTACACCTTAGAGCATGAGTAAAGAAGTTCAATCTTAGTAATTAACATGTTATCCTTTTTTTGACAGAAATGTTTGTCATTCTTATGTGCATATCACCCTCTCAACTGTGGATCTAACAATGGATTTTGAAAATAATTCGATGCATGTGGCATTCATTTCAGCTTTTAGTTATATTTGATTTTTTTTTTTCTAGATTAATGTAGGTTAAGTAATTCCATGAATCACACGGGATTGTGAGTGTTAAGTTACTTAAGAAAAGATTTTATGTATTCAGTTATGAGATTGCTAAATCCACTAATTTGCCACTTCTATTTAATTTATTTTTTTGGATGACTTTCAAACTACTTTCTATGTTGAGCTTATTCGTAAGATTGTTTTTGCTGTTTTGCAGATACCCCCAAGGAAAAGTGTAGCTTCCTACAGGTTTTTTTTTCAACTTATTATACCTATGTAGATTGCCTTTGAAATATGGACATTTCTACTGATTTCTATGCTCAATAAGAAGCCAAGTCACTTATTATATATATATATATATTGAGATGGGTTTTGATAGAATTATTTTGAATTAGATTTCTGGTAGACTACTCTTATATATATATATAGTATAATTAGTCTATTACATATGATTGCGTCACTTCCTTGGTTGTAGCATTCAAATTTGTTCAATTTTTAATCAAGTTCAAGTTACAGTTTGTCTCGTCATTATTAACATCTTACATAAAAACATGTATATTTTAAATTTTTTTTATAAGGAAAAGGAGTGTAATGTCAAGAACTGAACTTAGTACCCTAATTTACATCATGATTAGCTGGCCTTATTGAGAATAGATGATTACTACCTCAAAAGGGTGTCCTTTTTAGAATAAACTTTGTGTAAAAATAAACTTTATTCATTGTATCCTTTAGCTACAGTAATTATTTATATATTTATCTAGAGTGGAAGATCAACTTCTCTAAAGAAATCTTGAAACAATATTGAAGTGGGTTTAAATCTTATAATATGTATGTTTTATATATATAGTTTCAAATTGTTACACAAGATCAAATGACAAATGGGTATTATCTAAAAGTCAAACTAAGTTGAAAAGACTTACTTTAGCATTTGTGAATGGTGAGTGGTATTCTGACACAAAATAGGATTGTAAAATGGCTGTTGTAAGTTAATGAATATCCATTTGATCAAAATCTTCTCCATTTCATTTAAAATGAAAAAACTTAACTTTAAAATTATAAGATGAACATTGCTTTAATTAAAAACCAAAATAAAAAAACCTTTTAATTGTTAGTTCTACAACAAAGTAAAAAACAGTAGCTGTACATCTCATTTATCCTTCTTCCTCTCTCTTCACTTTATATGCTTAATGGCATCTAGTAGTTGTCAGATTCTGAATTAGAATGCACATTTTCAAACCAAAATCCACATTCAGATATATTATTATTGTTTTTGCTTCTTCCTCTCTCTTCACTTTACATGCTTAATGGCATCTAGTAGTTGTTAGATTCTGAATTAGAATGCACATTTTTAAACCAAAATCCACATCCAGATATATTATTATTATTAATAACAACTATATATAACAACTCTTTTGTCGTCTGCATTTCTGTCAGAAGCATCCAAAAGGACAATGGTTGACGACTTCTTGTTTATTCTTTTGTTGAATGGCTGATTGCATATCTCCTATTAATAAGATAGATGAAGATTGAAATTTGAAAGCTATATCAATCCAAATGACTTTTTCTACACTAGCTAATTTGGAAGTAGCTACTACCTAGACCCCAATATCTGAAAGCTATGTACGTACCCCTCACCTTCAATCATTCAAATGCTCTTGCCTCTGAAATGGGAATGCCAATTTTCTTCATCAAATGCACATACACAATAATTGGTTTAGTGATTGAATTTATGAGTCCTGCAATAATAACACAAGTACAATTGAGATGGGCAAGCTACTGGTTACTCCACCCCATAAAATGTTTGTAATCTAGGCTTGTATTAAATGTTACTTATGATGCTTTGGTGTTTGCTATATATGGTGCTTAACATCTAGGTTTTATTAGTTGTCATAGGATATTGCTTAAGCTGATGTGATTTTTTGGGGCTAGAACCAAAAGTCAAGTAGAACAAGGAATTAGCACAACCTGTGCAAACATAACATCAACCACATCTCACAACCAGCAATAAACCTGCATATGAGGACAAGGGGAAAAAGAGGATGCAACTGTCTTTAGTATTAAGGCCAACACCATTAATAATACCATGAATTTAACTGTCTTTAATTTTTCTTCTAATTTCTTTTATTTTATTTAGGGTTTAGGGAGATGTTAATAGTGGATTGGACAGACTAATAGCGCTATATTAGTTTATACTAATAAGAATTGTTTTAGGCTCTTATAGGAGTTTTCTCATCCTTTTTGGCTATATTAGTTTATGCCAGCTACTATTTCAACACTAATGCATGGCCTCTTAATATATATATATATATATATATATATATATATTATTTATAGAGTATTAGCGTCGACTTAGTCGACGCTAATATGATATTTATTTTTATTTTTTTTATCTTATTAGTGTCGACTGAGTCGACCTTAATAGGCAATTTTTTTTTTTTATTTCTTAGGTTATTAGCGTCGACAGAGTCGAAGCTAATAAGCTATTTAAATTTTTTTTAAAAAAATTTCTAAGATTATTAGCGTCGACAAAGTCGACGCTAATAAGCTATTTAATTTTTTTTTATGATTATTAGCGTCGACTTTGTCGACACTAATAGGGTATTAAAATATTTTTTTATAAAATTCTTTTAGGTTATTAGCGTCCACAGTATTTGACGCTGATGATAAACTATTAGTGTCGACATTGTTGTCGACACTAATAATCTATTATCAGCATCGACATATGGTAAATGTGGTATATGTTTTTGCGTCGATCGAAAATAGCATTAGCGTCGACATTTACGATCATCAGCGTCAACCCTTATGTTGACGCTGATGATCGACAGATGAGCATCAGGGTCGGTCTTTCAACGTCGACTTATTAGCATCCATTTGTCGACGCTAATACTCATTAGCATTGACTATTGGACTTTTAGCGTCCACTTAGGGTCGACGCTAATGAGCGAATTTCTTGTAGTGAGCACTCTGACAAGTCAAGTCGTGGACCTCCTTCTAAGAATCTTGACAACAATTACTGTCGCTATTGTTGACGCCTAGGGCATATTATTGACAAATGTTGGTGCAAGGCCAAATTTAAAGCATCTGTTACCAATACTGAGAGTGCTCGTTCTCTGGCTACTACCTCTAGCGAGTCTCCAAGAATACTTTCACCTTATCTCTAGTTGACTTTGAGGCAATTGTCAATCAAGTCCTCTCTCGTTCTTGTAATGCATCTTCCTCTGTTCTCACATCTTCTTAGGTAAATCTTCCTTTTGGATTTTTTATTCTGCATGTTGCAATCACATGACGCCCTATGCCTCCTCGTTTACCTCTTCTGACCCTCCACCACATACCCCCATACACCTTAAATTTTTGTTCCTGATGTTTTTTATGTGCCTAAATTGTCCTTTAACCTTCTATTTGTTGGAAAACTATGTGAAAATTGGGTGATAGATTTGTTTTTACTCCTTTGCTATGGATGTGCAGGATCCTCGGACGGGCCAGACATTTGGGACCGGGTGTAGAGTTGGGCGACTGTTTGAGCTTTCATCCTTATGCCTTTTCACTTTTGGGTTCTTTGTTGCTACCTCTTCATCGCCACCATCTACTGCTCTTTGGCATTCGTGTCTTGGTCATGCATCTATGTCTCATATACAAATTTTAGCACCTAAAGGTTTATTAGGTTCAATGTCCACTTGTTGTTTTGATTGTATTTCTTGTAAACTTGGGAAATGACCAGCTTTGCCTTTAAATAATAGTGAGTCTATTGCATCTATTAAGGAGGCTGAGACTGAGACGTTGAAGACCTGAAATGGTGCTATACCAACGCATGCAAGAGGTTGCTAGAGATGGAATTGTAAACGAAAATGATAGATTTATAGGTACGAATGAAACTCTAAACTGAAAAATGAAATTACAAATTGCTGCAGATAGTTGTTTGATTATTTTGTATTGTTTTTAAAACTGTGAATACAAATTACAAAGGACAAAAAGATTTGAAATTAAATTTGGATGGTTTAGAGAATAGAAGACAAGATTTGAAATTATCTCCTTTGATCCCCACGATATATGGTTTTGAAGAAGTTCATTTTGAGGTGGAGCTTGTCCACCCTTTCTGTATGGCAACTCTTTGCTGTAAATAAGATGAGTTCTTGAGCATGCAAGTCTTTAATTTGCAACCATGCACATAATAGTGTGGCTTCTTGGTAATGACTCCTTTTCAAGTGGTGCATAATATGTTTTAACAAGGATTAAGTTTTCCCTTTTCTTTATCCATAAGTTGTTCATAATGTTTATATATATGGACTATATAATTTTGATTAGTTTTACATTATAATAGAAAATAATGATATTGACAAAGCTAATTAATAGCTTGGTAGCTAGGAATGTTTCTTGAGGATTATTAGTCATTACAAATAATTAAAGACTTAACATTTATTTGTCAAAAAATCTTAAATTAATTTTTTTTATCAAATATTATAATAAATAAAAGTTGCTGATACTATCGAATTGTGGAAGATGATATGAAGCTAGAGGGAAAGGAAAATAATGTAGCAGAGATCCTTGGAGCTATATAACTAGCTAGGGAAGATGGTTATGTTCTGCAAGGGTATACGAGCATCACTTAAGTAAAAAGATTTATGTTAATTAGTGTAATTGATATTGATGTAGCGTAGGAGGAAGGGATAAACAGTGAAAGAGAAACTTCGTTCTCAGACACAAGACAATCAACTCGCAAGTTGATAAGAAGGGAAAAACCCAAGTTTCAATTCAATGATGATAATCCCTTCCTTCTTACAATGGCTTCCCTATTTATAGTGAAGCCCTAGTGGCTGATAAGGAATAAAATAAAAGTAAAAGATACCATCCAATCCTCATTAATGAGAGGAGATTGGATGGACATGGTAATCCCACGACTTAAGGAAAAGTATGACAAGATAAATATAAAAAAAGATTAAAATATGGAAATCAACAATTCTTCCATGATTTAAGCACAAAAATCTCCAGAAAATCCGCTCGGCTGCTTCTTCTAGAAAATCTTCTCAATAAATCCTTCCGCAGGACCATCTACTTCTATTTACCAAGCTTGGCCTCGGTCATTTGCCGAACGGAACCGATTTGCTGAGCTAAGTCTCGGTTATTTGCCAAACAAGACCGAGCTAGGTTTTGGTTACTTGCCGAAGGGGACGGAGCTAGGATTCGGTCATTTGTCGAAGTTGGATTGCAGCATTTTACCGAGTCAACTCCCGACACATCTCGACTATGTGCCAATCTAGACACTCCCTCTCGGATATTGTCCGAGACAACATTGTCAACCTTCTGAGTCACCTCCTTGGATTGTCCTTCATCAATTTCACCTTCTACAAGAAAACTCGTCCTCGAGTTGGAATCATCATAAATTGGCTCATCATGATGGTAGGCAAAGAGGTCAGCCACATTGAAAGTGTTGGAAATGGCCATGTCCTCAGGAAATTCCACCACATAAGCATTATCGTTTATTTTCCTTTTAATTCGAAACGGCCCATACTTTCAACTCTTCAATTTGCCATAGGTTCCGGCCGGAAAGCGATTCTTGCGCAGATGCGCCATCACCAAGTCACCTTCGCGAAAAATCTTTGCTCTCCGCTTTGTATCAACGGCATCTTTGTACTTGTCA
Organism: Alnus glutinosa; assembly: GCF_958979055.1. Lineage (NCBI taxonomy): Eukaryota > Viridiplantae > Streptophyta > Magnoliopsida > Fagales > Betulaceae > Alnus > Alnus glutinosa. The sequence goes on from NC_084892.1 coordinate 26,187,076, forward strand.
TTCGCCTACTTCAGACTCCGATGTACCTCCTCATGGATCTGCTGTAGTTGATCAGCCATATGCTCGACTGCAACATTCAACCCCAGAAGTCTCGGAAGTGGCACTAAGTCAAGAGCATGCTTCGAAGGTTTGGTATAGACAATCTCAAAGGGTGACTTGTTGGTGGACCAATTACTCATGCTATTGAAAGTGAACTCTACTTGAGGGAGGTTGATGTCCCACTGCTTTGGCTTGTCTCGGGACACACACCTAAGCATATTGCCAAGAGTCTGGTTGATCACCTCGGTCTGTCCGTCCGTTTGTGGGTGGCAAGTGCTGCTATAGTTAAGGGAGGTGTCGAACCGCCGCCACAAAGTCCTCCAGAAGTGGCTAAGGAATTTGACATCTCGGTCTAACATGATGGATTTTGGCACTGCATGTAACCGAACCACTTCTCGGAAGGAGAGATGGGCTACGTGGGTAGCGTCTGATGTTTTCCTACAGGGGATGAAGTGGGCCATTTTGGAGAATTGATCAACAACTACAAAAATAAAGGCCATACCTTGTTGGGTCCTCGGAAGCCTAAGCGTGAAATCCATGCTTAAATCTTCCCAAATGGTCTCGGGAACTAGCAATGGAGTGTATAGCCCAGTATTCTGCGTTCCTCCCTTTTTGGTCTAACACACAGGGCACTTTTGTATAAATTTGCCGACATCTCGCTTGAGTTGTGGCCAATAATACCGATCCGAGACCAACAAAATGGTTTTATCTTGACCCAAATGACCACCGAGACCTCCTCCATGTAAGTCCCACAAGATCTATTCACACAAAGAGGTTCGGGGAACACAAAGTTGATTTCCTCGGAACAGATATTCCTCTTGGATGTGGAAGTCCGCATTTGGCTGCATCGACATGCACTTTTCCCAATCCTCTTTGAAATCCTCATCGTCGGCATATAGAGCCCGTAAGTGCTCTAGGCTTGTTATCTTGGACTGTAAGGTCATGAGCAAAGCCGAGCGTCGACTCAAGGCATCTGCCACCTTGTTCTGTTTTCCCGACTTATGCTTTAATACAAAAGTAAACTTTTGCATGAAAGCAATCCACCGGGCGTGCATCCAATTCAAAGTGTTCTACATGTTGAAGAACTTCAGAGCTTGGTGATCACTGTATAGGACAAATTCCCGATGAATCAAGTAGTGTTCCCACTGCTTCAGGGCTTGGATCACAGCATAGAACTCAAGCTCATAGATCATCCACTTCTGCCGACCTTCTTGTGACAACACTGCTCCAATCCCTGTTATGAAGGCATCCAGTCTACCTTAAACAACTTGTCGAAATTGGGCAAAGCCAAGATTGGTGCCTACGATAGCCGTTCTTTGATCATGGCAAAGTTAGCCTCTTGTTCATCACCCCATCGAAATTGCCCCTTCTTCAGACACTCGGTGTGTGGAGCTACTAGACTGCTGAAATTTCAGATGAAACGTCGATAGAAAATGGCTAGGCCATGAAAGCTTTGGACGTGTCCGACTGTAGTTGGAGTCGGCCACTCTCGAATGGTTCGAGCTTTCTCTTCGTCCACGTGAATGCCCTCGGCACCCACATTAAATTCGAGGAAGAGCAGCTTGTTTGTGAGGAAGGTGAACTTCTTCAAATTCAGGTACAACTTGTTGGACCGCAACACTAGCAAGACCTCCCGTAATTGCTCCAGGTGCTCCTCGGTATCTCGACTATAAATTAGGATGTCATCAAAATAAACCACCACAAACTTACCGATGAAATGCTTCAACACCTGGTTCATCACTCGCATGAAAGTACTCGGTGCATTGGACAGCCTAAACGGCATCACCAACCATTCGTACAAACCCTCCTTCATCTTGAAGGCTGCCTTCCATTCATCCCCCGATCGGATTCGAATCTAGTGGTAGCCGCTGTGTAGGTCAAGTTGGAGAAGACCTTTGCTCCGGCTAGCATATCCAGCATATCATTGAGTCTCAGAATGGGGAATCGATACTTCACCGTGATTTTGTTGATGGCCCTGCTGTCAATACACGTCCTTCAACTCCCGTCCTTCTTTGGAATCAGTAACGCCAGCACGGCATAGGGACTCAGATTGACATGCGTCTCTTGGCATGTGAGAAGCACATGCTATTTTAATAGCATGTGCTTCTCACATGTTTTTTTAATAGCATTAATAAAAGACCATATGTTTCTCACATGCTTAAAGGACACATGATACTTTTATATGTGGGTATTTTACGTTGCACGCACTATCATCGAAAAAAGAGGGAGAAAATATATGTATTAATTGGTTTTATACTTCATCTTTCTCTCATGGCCCACAATTATCATTTGCAAATATATCTTAATCTTCTTTATATGTGAATGATTTGAGACTATAATAAAGAATTTGGAATAAATTAAATAATATAAGCAAAATATTGTTTTAACTTATTAACTAAGCTCTTTGATTGTCAGGGCAGAGATGGATGGTAAAATTACTGGAGTTCCCATTTCAGCTGGGAGAACTCGACTTAGTCATTTATTTTTTGCCGATGACAGTCTTCTATTTTGCTGGGCAAATTTCACAGAGTGGGGGAATCTTATGTGGATTCTTAAGCTGTATGAGGAAGCCTCAAGCTAAAAGCTTAATTCAAATAAGACCTCAATATTTTTCAGCAAAAATACCCGATCAGAATTCAAAGATTTTTTGAGATCCTCTGTTGGTATCTCTACCACTTCTAGCTTTGAGAAGTATTTGGGCTTCCCCTCTTTGGTGGGTCTCTCCAAAACAAAGACTTTTGCTGGAATTGAGAGTCGGGTTTGCCAGAACCTAGATGGCTGGAAAGAGAAGTTCCTTTCCCAAGCGGGAAAAGAGATCCTTATCAAAGCGGTGATTCAAGTGATTCCTACTTATAGTATGAGTGTCTTCTAGCTAACGAAGACCTTATGCAATTCCCTCAACTCTTTGGTAAGTCGATTTTGATGGGGCAAAAATTATGAGAGTCAAAGGGTTCCATAGATGAGTTGGAAAAGAATAGGCATTTCAAAATCTCATGGTGGTATGGGATTCTGGGATTTGGAAGTCTTTAACAAAGTCTTGTTGGCAAAGCAAGGATGGCGCTTATTACAAGCTCCAAATTCTTTAGTAGCTAGAATTATGCAGGAAAAGTATTATCCTGGTGGGAATTTTCTAAAAGCACAAAAGGGGAGACGGCCGTCCTATGCTTGGCGAAGCATAATCCAAGCTCGGGATGTTTTGGAGCGAAGGCTCGCTTGGAGGGTGGGAAATTGAGAGAACATCTGAATTTGGGGGGATAAATGGCTTCCTCATCCAAATTCAATGGTGTTTCATCATCCTCACCAAGAATTGGCCTTTGATTCCTGTGTAAGTGTGCTTATAGATCCTAACACCCGATGGTGGCATTTTGAACTTATTCGCACTCTCTTTGATCCATGGGAAGTGGATAAAATCTACAGCCTAGTTTTGAGTCCTCTTGGGCATCTAGATCAGGTGGTTTGGCAAGGGACTAAAAATGGAGTTTTCTCGGTGAAAAATGCCTACTACTTGGAAATGCATAACAAAATTCAGCAGAGGGGAGAAAGTTCAAATGCAAGGTAGGCAAGAGAGGTTTGGAAAGTCATTTGGAACATGAAACCACAACCAGTTTTAAAGAATTTTGCTTGGTAGTTGTGTCATAATCTAATGTAGGACAAGATTGCCATCTTGTTCCTGAAATGCCCTTATTACCGAGAGTGTCCGGCATGACATCGTAATTATGGTCAAACGGGCTTATTCACAGACAAATGTGTCATTCGCACCAAGTGGACATGAGGAAAGCTATTTGCCGACATTGGAAGTACAAAAGGAAAAAGATGCCAAGGCTGAGATACCTCGAGGCTGAGACCGAAAGATCATTCTAAGGCCGAGTCGACTTAGAGTTGTCAAGACCCAGATATGGAATATCCCGAGTCGACTTAAAGTTGTCGAGACTGAAGCATGGAATTTCTCGAGTCGACTCAAAGATTCCGAGGCTGAGACGACCAAAAGTTTTCGAAGCCAAGACGATTAGAATATTTCGAGATGGAAATAATGTGTCGAGGGCGAGATGAGTAGAATATCCCGAATATCTTAATTAAGAAGATTGCCGAATAATAAAGATTTTATATATTGACGTTGCGAAAAATCTTTTGAGATGTTAACTACCATCAAGAGGAAAGACCAAGAAGGAAAGAAGAGATCATTGACAAATCTCCTGATTCCTCTTTTTAAAGAATCCCGTATTTAATTATATTTACTTTGTCGCCAAGTAATATTATAATTAGTATTGTATTTCCCTAGCATGGTAATTCTTTGACTCTAAGAATATTCTAATTATTTTGGAAATATTCCTTGGCGTCAAGTATTTCCATAATATGCTTATTTGTTTTTTTTTTTATTTCCAATCTTAGAAGATTTAGGATTTTATTTCTTTTGTAGCCATTAGGGCTTTATTATAAATAGGAGACGTTTGTAATGTGAAAGATAGTTTAAGTTGATTATTATTGAAAGAAAGTATTCCGTTTATCCCTATCAACGTGTTAGTCGATTGTTTGTGCTTTGAGAACACAGCTTCTCATTCACACCTATCCGCTTACGCTACGTCATAATCTGCTTCCAACTAAAGTTAATCTTTACTCCAAGAAAATAGTCCTAGGCCCTCTCTGTCTTTGTTGCCTAAGGGAAGATGAAAGCATATTCCACATCCTGTGGCAGTGCCCTTCTGCTATGGCAATTCGGTGGGACTATTCTAGAAGACTTCAGAAGATGACAATTGCCACCACTGATGGGTTGGGTCTTGTTCAAGGCTGGATGGGGATGAATTAGTTCAAACTCATACTGCGTCGAGGTAGATTTGGCTGAGAAGAAATCACTTTGTTTTTGAAAATTTCTTAATGTCTCCTTCGCAAGTGCTAGAAATAGTGCAATCCACTTTGGTTGCTTTTAAAGAGGCCAATGCCACTATGGAAGAGGAACTTGGTCATGTAAGGGTTAGGTGGAAAAAATCCCTACCAGGTGTTAGAAAGTTCTAATTTCCAAGGAGAGAGAGAGAGAGAGAGAGAGAGAGAGAGAGAGAGAGAGAGAGAGAGAGAGAGAGAGAGAGAGAGAGAGAGAGAGAGAGAGAGAGAGAGAGAGAGAGAATTCAGCCACCTAATGCCCCTAATTTAATAAGGCTCTTAATTAATAAATATTAATAAGAATGTTTATTACAGCTCTTAACTTCCATTCTCTTTTGCATCCAAATTTTTTGGTCTAGAGTGTTTATTCTTCCTATGAAGATTATTCATCTTATAGAGCAGAAGTTTAATAGATTCCTATGGAGTGGGAAAGATTTAAAGGCCAATGCTAAAGTTGCTTGGAATCATGTTTGTACTCCAAAATCTGAAGGTGGTTTAGGGATTAAGAGCTTAGCTTTATGGAATAAGGAGTCCATGTTAAAACACATCTGGTCTCTCTTTTCCAGATCTGGTTCATTATGGGTGGCTTGGGTGCATGAAAATTGGCTTAAAGGGAGGAGTTTTTGGCAGGTCTCCATCCCTCAAAACATTTCTTGGTGCTGGAGAAAAATCCTCAAACTTAGGGATATTGCTAGAGGATTTATTAGGTATAAGGTGGGTGATGGCAGAAAGATTTTTCTTTGGTATGACAATTGGCATCCGGCTGGGTGTTTGATTAATGTCTATGGGCAGAGAACTGTTTATGATAATGGTCGTGGTATTGGACCGAAATTGGATTCAATTATTAAAAATGGATCTTGGTATTGGCCTAGTGCTAGGTCTGATGCTATTGTTGCTATCCAAAGTCGCTTGCCTGAGGTGGAATTGGGAGGTCTTGATCAAGCCATTTGGGATTCTAAGTTTAGTCAGTTTTCTAGTGCAAAGACTTAATTGGGAAAAACTGAGGATTAGATATCCTGTGGTTGATTGGTATAACATTGTTTGGTTTGCTTCTGCTATTCCCAGGCATGCTTTCTTTCTTTGGTTAGCTTTCCATAAAGCTATTACTACCTGAGAGAAGATGTGTGGTTGGGGTCTTGTTGGTGATAGCTTATGTCTTTTTTGCAGAGCTTCCATGGAAAGTCAAAGCCATCTTTTCTTTGAATGTAGTTTCAGTAAAAGGATTTGGAGGTCTCTTATGAGTGAGTGTTTGGTGAGTAACTATGCATCTTATTGGGATGAGATTGTTGTTTGGAGTGTTGTAGCTTTGAAGGGCAATAATATGGTGAGTAGTGTTCGGAAACTATGCTTGGGGGCTGTTGTTTATCATTTATGGCTTCAAAGGAATGCTATTCTTCATGGTAAAACCCCTAGAACTGAAGAGCAAATCATCTCCAGAATTCGGTGGGAGGTTAGAGCTAGAGTGGTGGCCAAATTTTCAGGTCGAATGGTTCACTGCCGCTGATCTGTTTTTTTTTTTTTTCTCTGGTTTGTGTAGGTCTAGTTGTGTTTTTTGTTTGTTTGTTGGTGTTGCTCTGTTTTGAACTTGAGTTTGCTGGTTTGCTACTTTTCTAGCAACCATGTGGGTTTGTTGAAACATTAATTCCAGTTTTTACTGGAGTGTAGTTTGAAGTAATTGGTTATAAAGCTTTTAATTCATAAAAAATAAAAAATAAATCATAAAAAAAAAAAAAAAAGATTAAAGGCGTAATTAGAGTAATTCTAAATGTCATATAAGTGTCCATAAAAAAATGAGGTAGCTTTTAAAATAGGCGTGCGATTGATCAAATAGTAATTTTAAAAGCCACATCATTTTTTTTATAAACACTTGATGGATACTTATATGACATTTAAAATTACTCACAGAATTATAGTCAATACTCTCTAATTAAGGCCCCTAATTATGGTAAATAAGTAATTAAAAAAGTATTAATATCATTTAATTCTTCAAAAAAAAAAAACTTAACTCTACAACATTCCATTATTGAAATAAGGCTTTTAAAAAATTAATAGCATTAAATAAGATAAACAAATAATATTAAATACATTCTTAAGTAAAATCCATTATCCTACTTCAAACATTCTATTCTTGAGAAGAACGGAGAGAATGAAAATAATAAGAGAAATGATTCATTTCCTCCCCCTTGTCCTTAATTCTCACGTTCTCTCTATTTTTGAAAATCACTATTGAATCTGTAGCGCCCATGTGGAAGGTTGAGATCAAAGTGAGTAGAGAGCACTTGTAGCTGTACGTGGATGAGGCGGCGGTGGTCGTGTTCGGTGTCGAGAAAGGTGACGTGGAGGCCTGCATGGCATAGGAGCGCTGCTAAACTCAGCAAGGTTTTGATGTGGCCTTGTGCAGCTAGGGAACGGTAAGATCAGTACAAGAGGTTGCTGTATAGAACCTACTAATTTGATTCCTATATGTTGTTTGCTCGCCGGATGAATTATTTCAGAATATCTTTCTCACCCAATCAAATGAACACAGACTAAAAGAACAAGAAAATAGAGAGAGGAATTGGAACAAGCAAAAAAACTTCATTTTTAAAGAGAATCGAAAAGCCCTTTCAGAGAATACAATCTTTAACAATTTTTTTTTTTTAATTGTTCCACCCCTGTTTTATTCCATAAAGGAACAACTTAAATACGAGTTCGAGTTTCAAAAATAAGGTCCACAAATTAAGGAATCACTTCCTAATAATATATCTCTGAAACTCTGAAGACTGATTCAAATGAAACTGAAATTCTAAAGATATGCCAACTAAACCTAACTAAAATACTAGCTAAAAGACAACGACTGTTTTTTCTTTTTCTTCAGGTAGCCTTTCTGCCATAATTATTAATTATAATGTTTTTTTAATATTAAATAAAGAGTGTCTGGCTACTGTTGAAACGGTCACTGTTGTTGACTGATCGAGGCTTAATTAGAAGAAGAATCCTTTTTGCCACATGATCTGAAATAATCTTATGGTTAACAACTTAACACCAATGAATTAAGCATAAGCATATTTCTCAAAATTAAGCAACTTGCACCCATCTAACTCATGAATCATATTTTTCTTATGTCTTCAATAAGCATATCCAAGTTGTGATACGAAGATCCACCTTGGTCAACACAATCGCGAGCCAATTTTGCAATCCGATTCATTGACATCATGATTTCCTTTCTTTCATCTTTCATCAATGTTCTTATCATCGTCTCAACCGTCGGTCTATCACAAGTGTCCTTCATATCAAGGCCAATCCTCCACACCTCACTAACCCACCTACTATTAATCTGCTGGTCAGCCAATTGGGGCCAACAAATCATGGGGACCCCGGCCACAATGCTCTCTAGGGTAGAGTTCCAGTCACTGTGGGTCAAAAACCCACCCGTAGACGGGTGGGCCAGGACTTCTTCTTATGGAGCCCAGTCCACCAAAAGGCCCCTTTCTTTTGTGCCCTCTTGGAGCTCCACAGGAATCGCCGACTCACCTTTTGCATCTAAAATCGTATCATGCCGTATAGCCCATAGAAAGTGCTTGCCACTATTGACTAGGCCGTGCCAAAGCTCCATAAAAAAACCACATCTCATGATCGCTAAGCTCCCAAAGCTGACATAAACAACGGACCCTAACGGCTGCGAATCCAGCCACGTCATGCAATTGTTATACGCCTCCCATAAATTACTCAAGGTCGATAATAACCGCGGGACTCCGTCTCCAATACGGGATCTTATAAGAGCATTGAGAGGTTCGATTGTGTAAATTTTGGAAAAGAGAGGGGCGAGGTGGGAGACAATCCAAGCTTCAAGATCGTCAAAAGTGTTTAGTATGAGTGCTGAAGCTCGAGTCATGTCCTGAGTCTCCACGAGGAAGAATTGAAAGAGAGGATCTTTGAGTTGTATTCTACAAATGCCCGGTAGATCTTGGCATCGCAAAAGGCCCTCCATACTTGGCACGCCTGCCACCATCATATCCATATCTTCATCGGCTGCAATTTCATCAAATAAAAGTATTATTTTTTAGAAATGTCACAAAAATTTCCCTGAACTTCCCCTGTTCTGAAACTAACCTCTAAAGAATTTTCAATTTTAACTCTTAAATTTTGAATTTGTTGTAACGTCCTCACTCCATTATAATCAGACGGCAAAAGGGATAAAATAACCTTTATGCCCCTAAAATTTTCATAAAATTTTAAATTTACACTTAATTTTATTTTTATTTTTTTATTCAAAAAAAAATAGACCCATGGCTAATCCACGGCATGGGTTAGAAGAGTATGCAGCCATGGGTCACCTGTGGGTCTGGTGACTCACGGGTTTCAAAAATAAAATTATTAAATGAAAAAACAAAAAACAAAAAATAAAGATATTTTCGTTATCAACTTTGTAACAAATTCAGAGTTTGAAGTAGGGCTGGCAATTTTGACACGACCCGACAACCCGACACGAACACGACACGAAATCAGCAGGTTTGGGTCTACCTTAAACGGGTTTGGGTCATAAACGGGTCGGCTCGTTTAACTCTTCTTGGCGGGTCGGGTGGCGGGTCGCCCGTGGGTGACCTGCTAGACACGATTAACATTTAAAAAAAAATGAAAAAGAAAGGGGAAAACACAAAACCCTAACTTTTCTTTTTCAGTTTTTCCTTCAATTGAATCAGCTCCTGCTCTGTGCCGCCCTTCTCTTCTTCTTCTTCCATTTTCTTCTTCTTCAGCTCTACGCCGCCGCCCCTTCTTCTTTCTTCCACTCGACGCTCTCTCTCTCAGTCGTTCTAGTCTCGGTGCTTGCTGCCAAAATATGAAAGAAAAGAAAAAAGAAACGAGGAGGACAAAGATGAGACGAGGAAGAGTGAACAATGAGGAGTGATTGGATTTGCGGGCCCTTGATGAGTCTGATTGACACCGCGGCGATCGGTCAGGGTAGCTCCATTGAGCTCGCTACTTTAGGTACTGTGTTTTCCGGTGAATTTGGTGTTGATTAGAGTTAGTTCTCAGCTTGGTTGTTGAGAAAAGGCAAGAAAAGTTTCTAATTTTACAATTCTGGCTGAGCAAAAAAAGAGGAACTTCTGCTCAAACTTGCTTGCTTTAATTGTTGAGTTAAGTTATGGTTTAATTTGATTGTGAACTTGGGCTGACAGGCCCGGCAACAGTTATATGTGATTATTTGAGTTATACGTTCATGTTCCTTTCGATTGCTACTACGAACATGCTTGCTACTTCCCTTGCCAGAAAGGTTCGTTTCTTAAACAATTGAAGGCCTTTGTTGCATTTAGGGCATGTTACTTCACTTTTGATAATTTGTTTTAATTAATGTATGTTTGCTCCTCGATGTTTTATGCTGACTTTTTTTCTTCTTTTTTTTCATTTTTGTTTTGACGGTATGGCATTGATACAGGATAAAAATGAAGTCCAGCATCACATATCTAACTTACTCTTTATTGGGTTCACTTGTGGCTGCTTGATGCTTTTGTTTACGAAGTTCTTTGGTTCATGGATACTGACTGGTAATAAGGCTTGGAGCTGCATTGGGCTATTTCTCAAATTACGATTGATAAATGAGTGTTTGATTGTTTTTGGTAGTCAGTAGTTTTATTTTTTTCACCACTTAATGGATAACATCAAGTGGTTTTTACTAAATGAATTCCAGACACAATCCAACGACTGATGACTATACTACTTCCGTTTTTTTAGCTTTTACTGGACCAAAGAACGCACATGTTGTACCTGCAGCAAACACATATGTTCAGGTAAATTTCCCTTAAAATTAATGGTATGTTTTGATATATACTTGAAATTTTTCCAGTTATTCCTTTTGTGCAGAATTATTTCCGGTTATTAAATCATAAAACCAAGTTATAGAAGGGACAAAAGAAGACTAGAAGTTCAAAAAAGTAAAATAAAATAAAATAACATAAAAAGTTCCCTTTGCTTTTCTGCGGAGAAAACAAAAAAGAAAAAGAAAAAACCCATTCGCATTGGAATTCAGAGATACTTGTTGATAATTTAATTTAATTTTTTTTTTTTTTTTGCTGTCACACATAATACTCATTTATCATACGAATGATCAACATCTATGCACTGGCTTGCAGTATCTTTTGTCTTTGTTGATTGCCTTTGACAGCTAATATAATCTGACACAGAGTTTTGCCTGTGAACATTTGTACATGAGAACAAATATCTCATAGATTCTGCTTGCATGTCTGTATCATTTAATATTCTTCTCCACTTGATGTATTTAATTGAATTTTTTGTGATTGTAGATTCGAGGCTTAGCATGGCCAACACTTCTCGTTGGATGGGTTGCTCAAAGTGCAAGGTGTTTCTAATGAACCATATCTCTTCCCATACATTATCTACTGAATAAGCTCACAGTGCCTTAGTATGGTTGTTCATACTTGTTCTTGATCTGCTAATGAATAGACTCGTTAACTATGAGCTGTACTAGGCGAATTTTGTTAAATCTGCAAAGCCTTATTTGGTGCTGCTTGCATCCTTTTTCATACAATTTTCGGTGCTTGCCTACTAGGAGTCTAGAGATGAATTGCTAAAGCCTAAAACTATTATTATTTTTTTAAAAAAAAAAAAAAACACTTTTAGGATAAACGGGTTGTGTTGGGTCGTGTTGACCCGATATGACCCATTAGGCTAAACGAGTTTCACGAGTCGTGTCGGGTGACCCATGAAATTGCCGTGTCGTGTCGTGTTTGGAGCCCCAACCCATTAATGTAAACGGGTCATATTCGTGTCTAGGCTAAACGGGTCACGGGTCTTAACGGGTCGTGTCGAGTGACTCGTTTTGCCAGCCCAGTTTGAAGGTTTTTTAAAACAATAAAAAATAAAATAAAGTTTGAAGGTTGAGATTGAGAGTGAGTTTCTTCTATTATTTTATTATAAACGCATTGGCATGTATTGATTACGTGAATAATTGCAAACTCTACTCGAAGAATATAGAATAAAAAAAAGTACTCACCGCCAACTGGAAGCTAGCCTTCTTGAATGGGAAATGCTTGGGTATACCCTGTGATCTCACTGCAATCCCACCCATGCTTACGTGGACAAAAAAATAATGATAAAAAAGTCCAAATCGTGTCTACACACTCTCTCTCTCTCTTTGCTATCTCTCAAATTAAAACAAAAAACCAGATTCATTCGAGAATCTTCGGAAAAACCGGTCCCCCTCTCCCTCTCTTGCCGGAAAAAGTCTTCATTTTCGCCGGGAAACGTCTCCATTCCCGCAAGAAAAAGTATCCATTTTCCAGCTGGACTCCCTCTTCCTTTTCGCCGGAAAAGCTCTCCCTCGTCACTAAACCGTATTTCTTCCTCCTGACAGGCCATCTATGTGTTAGCAGCCAGCACTCTGGGTATTGCTCCTTCAAGGTATTGCATCTAGGTATTGCTCCTTTAAACTCTCCTGGACCTTTATACATGTAGCAACCCACCAAATTTTTTGTTAAAATAGATAGCCGGATGCAAGTGATTTTTCACCCAAATTTGCATTCCGACTGCTCATCTAATTGCAACCTAGCTAATTAATTATTGCTTTTCTTTTTTCAGTCAATGATTGTACATGGCCTTGGGGCTGCTGGTGGATTGGAGGCCGTAGCATCCATAAAAGCAATCAACACTGGTTGGCTGCATCCCACTATTAAAGTTGTCAAAAGCATAAAAGGAGGTTATGGATTCGAATCAAGCATTCTGTAATGAGTCCTGAAGGCAATGTTGCCCTTTCAACGATATCCGTGTATCTCATCAACGATATCCGTGTGTCTCATCATTGTTTTGATGAATCAGAATTAGTAATTTTTTCAGTAAATAAAACGTTGATGCCATTTTTCCCTTTGTTGTTTTTGTCTATTTGTGGCCTTGTTTGCTTATTATGAAAATTTTAGAAACTTATGTCTGGTTTGAATTGTTAGATTCAGTAATAACAAACGTGTATATGCTTGCAAAAGAAAACAAACGTCTTTATAAATAAAAAAAAAACATTGATGTAGCTTCTTGCATTGTCATCATTATCTGCTCCACTACTGTTGAGAACATCTTTGTCAAAAATGCTACTCAAAGTTCCACAAGCTTCTGACTCAATTGCTTGCAAATCATCCCATTCCTCAGTATCTTGCATTGATTCAGCTAAGGCCACAAGAAAATCATCACCACAGTGCTCCACAGTGATGAAATTACAGCCATCCTCGCCTAAATAACATTTTTAGTTAATATATAGTAAAAGAGTGTAAGAAAGGGTATAAATTGTTGCTTGAATTTATTCATAAGACTAGTACACCATTTATACTGGTTTACATGAGAATAGAAAAGGAAAAGGTATAAAATATAATTCTGATTGATTGAACATAATCAATCAGAATTATACCATGGATATCTAAATACAATAAGTCTCATCCACGTCTTTCCTATTATGTTTAGCCTGTATCATGCATTGGGGAATACGGCATATGCTGAATTGCAGGTATTTGTTTATTTCCATGTTTGATGATTTGTCTTGGCATTGAACTGACTTGATTGTTTCCATGTTGAGCATTCTGTTTTCCTTGAGCAGCACACATCACAGCAGGGCATGCGGCTACAGCTGGCTGATTCTTTCCTTGTATATGATGATACCTTCCTTGTGTGATTCCATCTTCATTGGAAATTATGCCGAGATCAGTTTCTGCAGTATCTTCCAGATTGTGGCTGCTTGCTGACTTGCTCTCTTCAAGTGTCGTGGCTGCTGCTTCATGGACATGCAGGGGTGAGTTGGCTACTGTAAGACATGGTTTAACATCCCCCCGCAAGCTGACAGGGGATGGAATCACCTTCAGCTTGGATTTGAGAAAGAGGAACCGAGCAGTTGACAGTCCCTTTGTAAAAACATCAGCAATTTGATCATCAGTAGAGATAAAAGCAAGAGAGATATCCTGATTGAGAACCTTCTCACGGACAAAGTGATAGTCTACTTCAATGTGTTTGGTACGGGCATGATACACCGGATTGGTGGCAAGGGCAAGAGCACTAATGTTATCACACCAAACAACCGGGGCAGTGAGAAGGGGAATATGCAGCTCACAGAAAAGCATCCTGAGCCAGAATAATTCAGCCGTAACAATGGCAAGGGAACGGTATTCCGCTTCAGTGCTGGAACGGGACACCACATTTTGTTTCTTAGCACTCCATGACAGGAGATTGTCCCCAAGAAAAACAGCAAAGCCAGATGTGGATCTCCTATCATCCGGACTCCCTGCCCAATCCGAGTCACAAAATGCATTGAGCTGCAGTGTAGACTTGGAGTATGTAATGCCATGATGACTAGTATCCTTGAGAAACCGTAGCACCCTTTTGGCAGCAGTCCAATGAGTGGATGTTGGATGATGGAGATGTTGACAGAGTTGATTCACCGAGTAAGCTATGTCAAGCCGAGTAAGGGTGCAATACTGGAGAGCCCCAACCAAACTTCTATAAGCTGAATAGTCATGTAAAACTTCACCATCAAACCGAGAGAGCTTAGAGCCAGAAGAACATGGAGTTCTGGCAGGTTTGGCATCAGCCATGTGAGTGCGGGTGAGGATGTCAGCTACATATTTAGCTTGACAGAGATGAAGCCCATCGGTGGTACGAGTAACCTGGATGCCAAGGAAGTAGTTGAGAGGTCCCAAATCTTTAACAGGAAACTCCTGTTGCATCCGGGTGATAAGAGCAGTGATGACATGCGGATGTGTACCTGTAACAATGATGTCGTCAACATATATAAGGAGAAAAATTTTGATATTGCCCGAGGTGTGAAGAAAGAGTGAGGTGTCCACAAGGGAGGCTGTAAAGCCAATATCAAGAAGAAATTGAGACAATCGAGTATACCAAGCTCTAGGAGCTTGTTTAAGACCATAGATAGCCTTATGAAGTTTGCATACAAAATCAGCATGAGTTTTGTCAACAAAGCCCCGTGGCTGTTCCATATACACCTCCTCAGTTAATGTGCCATGTAGAAAGCCATTTGAAATGTCCAGTTGCCTTAAAGACCAATCAAAGTGTACTGCCAAGGATAAGAGGAGCCGAATTGTGGCAGGTTTAATAACTGGGCTAAATGTATCTTTGTAGTCAATTCCAGCCTTTTGTTCAAAGCCTTTAGCTACCAGTCTAGCCTTGAAACGCTCAACAGAACCATCAGCCTTCCTTTTAATCTTATAAACCCATTTATTATGTATGACATGCTGATTTTTGGGCCGGGGGCAGAGAGACCAGGTACCATTTACAATGAGAGCAGTAAATTCAGCTGACATGGCATCTTGCCATCTAGAATCAGATGCAGCCTTGCTAAAGCAGGAAGGTTCAGATTCGGGAAAAGAGGAGAGGTAGCCAAGGAAAGGATATCTGCTGTGATAGAGTTTAAAACCAGGGAATTGGGTAGGCTTGAGAGTACCGGATTGAGACCTTGTAGTCATAGGATGGGAGAGTTGATGCTGGACAATTTGGTTAGCAGGAAGAGAGGAAGAAGGCAGTGAAGAATCAGGTGCGGAATGAGTGGGAAAAGTAGGAGCAGAGGAGGGAAGGTCAGGACAATGTGATGCAGGCGTTGGTTCAGTGATGGACAGAGGGGCAGGAGGAGAGAAGGTAGGGAAAGGAGGTAGGTGTTGGACAGATTGTGGTGTAGAGGAATTCTGTGGTTGTGGTATATCAGAGGAAGGAGGTTCAGTATGTGGTTGAGGTAGAGTAGGAGGAAGAGCAACAGTAGAAGGGGGCTGCAGGATAGTGTGAGGAGGTGAGGTTGTGGCTGGAGCAGTGGAAGAAATATTAAGTAATGGAAGAGAGAGAAATGTAGAAGGTGACTCACCTGAAGATGAAAGCTGTGAAGGGAGCAGTGTAGCGGCCTGATCCTTGGCAGGGAAGGAAGACTAATCAAAAACAACATGCCGGGAGAGATATGCTCTATTTGTCACTGGATCCAAGCACTTGTACCCTGCATACTGATAGCCCAAGAAGATGCATGGCTTGGACCGAGATTCTAATTTGTGAAGGCCAAAAGGTCTAAGGAGGGGGTAGCACAAGCAACCAAACACACGGAATTTTTGGTAGTCAGGAAGATGTTGAAACAATTTTTCATAGGGAGACAAGTGATTGAGAATGGAGGTAGGCAGCCGGTTTATGGTATACACTGCAGTGAGAAAGGAGTCAACCCAGTATTTGTTGGAAAGATGAGAGTGAATAAGGAGGGTGAGGCCAGTTTCAAGAATGTGCCTTAGTTTTCTCTCAGCAAGGCCATTCTGTGGTGATGTATAGGGACAGGTTTTGCGGAAATTGATACCATGTTGGGTGAGAAATGTTTGGAATTGAACAGAGGTATATTCTCCCCCTCCATCTGACTGTAGTTGTTTGATTTTAGTGCTGAATTGGTTTTCCACAAGGTCCTTGAATTTGACAAAGGTAGCAAAAGTTTCAGATTTTTGATGTAAGGGGTATATCCAAGTGTACCTCGAGAAGTCATCAATGAAGGCTATGTAGTATTTAAAACCTGTAATGGAGGTAATGGGAGATGTCCAAATATCAGTGTGGATGAGGTGAAGAGGTGAAGTTGTGATTCTGTTGGAAGCACAAAAGGGTTGTTTCTTCCCTTTCCCCATTTGACAAGAAGAACATAGAGTAGTATTAAGATCAGAAGAAGAAATAGGTAATTTATTATTATTGATCACTCGGTTTACAATTTCAGAGGATGGATGTCCTAGTCTATGGTGCCACACCAATGATGAGGTCCTTATTCCTAACATGGCTGTGAAGGCCTTATTGCTCTTGTGAGTCTTCTCCTTCCCAAACCTGAGTGGATACATGCCGTTTTCACTCTCCCCTTCCAGCAGAAGGGTTTGTGTCTGCAAATCAAGGATAAAGTAATGAGTTCCAGTTAGAATAAACATACAGTCATTGTCAAGGCAAAATCTTTGAATTGAGATGAGATTGGCTGCGGCTTTGGGACAGTGTAACACATTTTTGAGATGAAATTGAGAGTTAGGAGAGGAAAGAATTGCAGAACCAGTGTTTGCTATAGCAAGTGCAGTGCCATTGCCGACCCCAACTGCTTCATTGTGCTGAAATGGTTGCTGGATTTGGAGATTTTGAAGCTCATGGGTGATATGTGCATTGGCAGCACTATCAGCATACCACTCATGATCTTCAAGAACAGCATTGTTGTTGGCCACCATTGCCTGCAATTGAGATGGAGGCTGTCTACCTTGAAAGGAGTAGTTCATTCGATGAAAACAATCCAGTGCAATATGATTAAGTTTGCCACAGATTTGGCAGGGAATCCGAGGGGCATTAGTAAAAATGGGCCTAAAAGCAGTTGCTGGCCGTGGGACAAAGGACCTGGTGGCAGGGGCATAACTAGCAGGTGGAGGAACAGCATTGTATCTAGGAGTGGGGGCTGCTGCATCAGGCCTGGAACCATAGTGCCTGGGATGGAACTTCTGAAAGGAACCTCCACGAGGCCTTGGAGAGAAGGATCTGTGGCCTTGTTTCTGGTTGAACAAGGCAAAGGTAGAGGTGTCTGCCATCTTGGTCTGTTGATGGTTGATGAGCATTTCATGATTAAGAAGCTCCTCTTGGAAATCTTCAAAGGAAAGTATTTTATCTCGGAATAGGATGGAGATTGTGGTGATGAAGCTGTTGTAGGAAGAATTCAATCCATTGGAGATATAGGTGACCAACTCCTCATCAGGAATAGGTTGGCCAACGGCTGCTAGTTGATCAGCATATTCCTTAGCAGATTGGAGATATTCAGCACAGCTCTTGGGACCTTGGTGAAGGCTTTGGAGCTGCTTCTTGAGATTGGCTACTCGGGTCTTTGATTGATTAGCAAACTGACTTGCTAATGATGTCCAGACTTGTCGAGAGGTCTCTAATCCATAGATGGTGGATAGGACCTTCTTGGAGAGGGTGATATTGATCCAGCTAAGGATAGTTTGATCCTTTCTTTGCCAAAGAACAAATGCTGGGTTAGGGACCTGTTTGTTGTTTTCATCAAGAAGGAATTTGGGAGGGCATGGTTCTGTTCCATCCACAATAGCCATGGAATCAGTGCTGCGAAGGATAGGAGAGAATTGGGTAAGCCAACTTAGGTAGTTTGGCCCTTCCAGCTTTTCATGAAAGGTGAGATTAGGAGGAGAAAGGTTGGTCATAACAGTAGGTAGAGATGATGATGATGCCATTGCAACAGAAGAAGAAAAGAGAAATCTGAGGGCGTGTGCCTTAAAGGCTCTGATACCATAAAAGAGTGTAAGAAAGGGTATAAATTGTTGCTTGAATTTATTCATAAGACTAGTACACCATTTATACTGGTTTACATGAGAATAGAAAAGGAAAAGGTATAAAATATAATTCTGATTGATTGAACATAATCAATCAGAATTATACCATGGATATCTAAATACAATAAGTCTCCTCCACGTCTTTCCTATTATGTTTAGCCTGTATCATGCATTGGGGAATACGGCATATGCTGAATTGCAGGTATTTGTTTATTTCCATGTTTGATGATTTGTCTTGGCATTGAACTGACTTGATTGTTTCCATGTTGAGCATTCTGTTTTCCTTGAGCAGCACACATCACAGCAGGGCATGCGGCTACAGCTGGCTGATTCTTTCCTTGTATATGATGATACCTTCCTTGTGTGATTCCATCTTCATTGGAAATTATGCCGAGATCAGTTTCTGCAGTATCTTCCAGATTGTGGCTGCTTGCTGACTTGCTCTCTTCAAGTGTCGTGGCTGCTGCTTCATGGACATGCAGGGGTGAGTTGGCTACTGTAAGACATGGTTTAACATATAGAAAGAGGAAATAATGATGGAAACATTAATACACACGGCTGAGTAGGGAACAAAAACCAAGCGGACCGATCATGGCCACTGTAAATGATAAGTTTAACCTTATCTCGAAATGCTGTTTTATTATCAATTCCCGACATAGTTCACACAGTATATGTGCAGTAAAACACAGATAACATCTCCAAAACGCAATCCTACCTCCAGCAAATATAATTGCTCATTAACTCATTTGAAAAAAAGAAGGCTACACTAACCTCAAACAAAAACATACCAACCTCAAGTACAGTCACATTCCAATGCAAGAACTCAACAAACTTAATGTCACATTTCGGTTGCAAATAATTTTTTTAGTATTTAAAATCGGAACCAACACTAACCAAAATCATGCACACCAACAAAGACCTCGTACTTCATCCACTATATTTTCTATCTACAACAAAATCAATGGTGTAAAACTTAATTAACAAAAACATAAAGAGTTACTTCAAACTGAAAGTACTATATATCAAACTGAAAGTACTATATATCATACTATATATCAAACTGAAAGTGCCACCAGCTGCACTTTTCGAAGGAACATAGCAGCTGCCAGCATCTTTTTAGAAATTTTTACAGAGCAAGAAAACGGATGCAGCAAGAAAACTACTGCAGCAATCAAAGGGCTGCCTCACACTAGTGCGCTCGGCCCTTGCTTGTTGGCAAGGTTTCCTTTGATAAAACAGGAGCCAAGCTTTTCTTTAAAAAAAAAATAAAAAAATAAAAAAAAACTGGAGCCAAGCTCATACCTTAGGTATTCTTCCAATGGGTGGGATAACAGGTCAATGAAGGATTTCACATTGGATCATTTGGGAGCAGAGGTTGAGGATTATCATCTATTGCACAAACACTTGACCGGCGAGAGATGAGCTTTTCCGGCGAGGCGAGATAGATCCGGCGAGAGAGAGAGAGAGAGAGAGAGAGAGAGAGAGAGAGAGAGAGAGAGAGAGAGAGAGAGAGAGAGAGAGAGAGAGAGAGAGGGAGGGCTTTTCCGGCGAGAGAAGATCTGTTCCGGCGAGGGATAGATTTCCCTGCGAAAATGGAGACCTTTTCCGGCAAAAAGTGAGAGGGAGTCCTGCTGGAAAATGGAGGGCTTCCGGCGAAAAGGGAGAGCTTTTCCGGTGAGAGATGAGCTGTTCCGACGAGGGATAGATTTCCCGGCGAAAATGGAGACCTTTTCCAGTGGAAAGTGAGAGAGAGAGAGAGAGTCCGGCGAAAATGGAGACCTTTTCCGGCGAAAAGTGTGAGGGAGTCCGGCAAGAGGGAGTCCAGCTGAAAAATGGAGACTTTTTCCAGCAAGAGAGAGAGGGGGGACTGGTTTTTCCAAAGATTCTCAAATGAATCTAATTCTTTGTTTTAATTTGAAAGATAGCATAGAGAGAGAGTAGAAACAATTTGGATTTTTTTATCATTATTTTTTTAGAAATGATTCATACACTCATTTCTCACAACAGCTCCACAACAAACTGACGTGGCTGGTAATATTTTATTATTTTTTTACAAAAAGAAATAAAAACAAAACAAAAAAATAATAAAATATTATCAGCCATGTCAGCTTGTTGTGAGGCTGTTGTAAGAAATTAGTGTAGGGATCATTTTTATATTTTTTTGTCCACGTAAGCATTAGTGGGATTGCAGTGGTATCACAGGGTATACCCAAGCATTTCCCTTCCTGAATTAGGTTCGGAAGACAAAAATAAGACCACAAGCAGCAAGCACTGAAGGTCCGGAACGCGATTACGCGAACTCCCAATTCCTTTGCAACATCAATAGTGAAAGACACAATTCCATCGGCTATTACACACGTGACCGGACCCTCTGACTTTCTGCTGGAGTCAGCCAGCAGCTCGTGGAAGAGTGGCTTCATGACGGACTTGATGGAGGAGATTAACTCTGGAAAGAACTGGAGTCTGGAGAGTGCGAGGATGACCGGTGGGCAGGCCATCGGAGATGGATTTGAAGTGGAGGGTAGGGAAAAGAGTAGAGAGCGCTTGTAGGTGGGTGAGGCGGCTGTGGTTGTGGTCGGTGTTGAGGAAGGTGACGTGGAGGCCAGTGTGGCATAGGAGCGCCACCATGGGTTTGATGTGGCCTTGTGCAGGGAACGGCAAGATCATAACATGAGGTTGCTGATCCATGTTTAGCTTCGGTATCCCCAGAGATGAATGATGCAGATGTAGCAAACACTAATTATCGGTATATGGGTGACAGCTACAGGCTCTAGTGTCATCCGTGTTGACAGTGTTGTTGCCTACACTTGATGGAGCATTAGTGGATGAAAAAAGTTTAACAATTATTTTCAATTATCTCTAACGGGACTTCTTCCTCCTTCATAAAAGTCTGGCTCAGTGGTTAGGATATTATTTTCATAGGTCAAGAGTCCGAAACTTAGTAAGTGTTCTTTTCTTTTTGGTCCCCTACTCAGGTAAAGTCTCCGTCTCAAGACTCAATATCTCTAGTGATGCGGGGGTATTAGGCCGAAAATTAGCCTGGTGAATTTTGTTGGTGCCTACCACTTTATGTGGAGTAGCCCAAAATACTATCTATTATATAGGTGAAATGGAAACGCTATAAAATCATTAAAAAAAACAAAAAATAAAATACTTCCTCTTTTATAAAAAGTAATGATAGGAATTCGACAAAATATCCTCCAAACCAACCCGGCCTCAATAATTGCCATCTATCCTTATACTCGTGCTTCGCGCATGAGTTTTTTATGTTTCTAGCTGCTTGTTTTTTGTGTTTTCTACTTTCTCAAAACACCTTGTGTAGGCTGTAGCTGGATTGTTCACAGTGAATTCACAAAATGTGATGAAGATGAGAAAATGGATTATTCACAATCAAGACTTGGATAAATTTCTCTTCTCATTTCCATCTCAAAACACATTTCATTGATGATGAGAAAATGGATAAGTGGGCCACCGTATGTCTCTAGTTTTCTATTATTCTGTTTTTTTTTTTGGATGAATTCTTTTACTCTGTTTTTCCCTGTTTTGGTGTTTCACTTGGTTCAATTTCGGTTCTGTTGCGGCTCCATTTGCTGAGTGTGCCAACTGCCAAAGAGGTGATCAAAACCCATGATGCTATCTTATTGTTCTGTCGTCCTTATGATTGTACAAGCATTGGCTTTGCCCCATATAAAAACTGGGTTTTACTTCAATCCAGTAAGAAGGAAATTCCTGTCAAGTCTAACGGATTCCTCATTAATTATCGAAAACACTTTCTCACTTTTCCTTAAATCCCTTTCGCTTCCCATGCATGTTACCCACTGGGTTTCGTTCTTTGAGACCCTTTTTCATTCTTCTCTGAATGGTAATTTTGTTTCTTCTTACTAATGATGTCTGGTTTTCTGTTTGAAAACAATTTCAGTTCTCGGGAGCAAATAAGAAATCTGCAAAACATGTTTGCTTGGGAAACTATTATGAAAGTTTTCCTCAAAAACATCTAATTTTCTAAAAAATTAATAATTAAACTATTTTATCAGTTCATGTTTTTTGCTTCCTGATTAAAACGGCTAAAAAAGGGGGGGGCTCAAAACGCCTGTTTTTTGTAGTGCTTCCAGCAAAGGAGAGATGTTTTACCAGCCAAGAATCCATCTTAGATGTAACCTAGCTTATAAGACATTCACAATCCACAACAGATAGTCTTTTAGTAATCAAAGGAACACTTAAATATCTAACCGGCAGAGTACCCTCATGCAAGGGCTGAGCTAGCTTTTAGGCAATTAGATGTTTTGACCCTCATGCAGGGTCAAAACTAAGGGGTCTTTTTTATTTATTTTGAGGGGTGGGGGGGAAGCTTGGGTGGGGCCATGGACTCCAAGCCTACACCTAGCTACGCCCCTGCCCTCATGCATCTTCAAAGAATCCAAGATTTCCCTCTTCTGATTAGGGTGTAATCCAGCACAAAAAACAGAGCTTTTATCTGGATCGGCTTTGAGCCTCGAGAGCCTCTCAAAATCCTCTAGGACCTTCTGGATAATCTGAATTGAGCTCAATTTACCAGAAGAAAAAATGAGAAGGTTGCAAAACATAGATGGTTGAGCTTCAAAGACATGCACTTCGGGTGGAACAGGAAACCTTTATTTCCATAAAAAACAAATACAAATACAAAATAGGCTTCCAGACTCTTCTTTCAACGTGATAACGTTCCACGCTTCATTCAATCTTCCTCTCAAAATTCATAAAACTTTTTGAAATTTTTATATAATCTATGGGGGTGTGTAGCTAAAATCAGTACTGCATTGTAATCTTGACCGCCAATTGTAATCACTGATTCATGATTAAATATAATGCATTTGATAATATTTATGATCGAGAGTGGGCTCATGTAAATTTAAGGCACAATGGCCCTGTTTAGTTCGCCCCTCCCCCTTTCCCTCACAACAAGCTTTGCTTGCTTGTGTTTGAATGCTAAACTTTTGGCAGAAGATTTTTATTGGTTTGAAGCGTGATCAAGAAGCTTCACCCCTTCCTTGAAATTTCAATTTTACCCTACATGAATTTTAGAAGTGCTTTTTTAATGGAAGGATTTTTTTCATGCCATGTGGGGTAAAATTAGAATTTCAGGGGATGGGTGAATCTTCTTAAAGAAGCTTTACGCTTCAAAACGAACAAAAGTCTTCTGTCAAAAGGCTGGCATTCAGACACGGGCAAGGATATTTTGTCAGGTGAAAGGGGTGGGGGGGGGGGGGGTGGGGAGAGGGGAATGGGGAGGGGCAAACTAAGGTAATGCATATGACGATTCACACATTTTTTTGTTTTTGTTTTTTATATACAATTATATTTTGTGTCAGATTTATGCATATGAGATCTATTTTATATGCTTAATCCCATACCAAATTTAAATTTGTTTATAAAATTTGTAAAAAAAAATGTATACCAATAAAATATCACATTGGAAAAGCGTAATATTGTTCATAAAATTAAAGTCACTATGCTGCTTCAATCTTAAGTGGCAAATTGTACATTTTAAGATTATCAATTACAACACCTATTATATTAATTTTTCTTAATAGAGTTCATAAATTTCTCAACCATATTTGATTTCCATCGGAAAAAAATACTAAGATTTACAGTTAAGTATTTAAGTGTCCATAAAAAATTCTTTTAGCAACGACATTTTTTAGCAGTGACATTTGTTATTACTATTGGGCTAATATTAGCAGCAACCTCAAATTATTAGCAACCACCCCATTAGGAGCGGCAAGGTACTGAGACATTTTGTTAGGAAGATTACTCGCACAAATTTGCTAGCCCATGGGGGCAGGCAAGGATAACCAAATGTAGTACAATTGAATGTATGCCCCTGATCAAAGTTTGCACAGACAAAAATATAAAAGAGATTCACTTGTCCTGTAAGACCAAAGCCATCTGGGATGTTCTCTGAACTGTGAAATTCACATCACACCCAGAGATCCATGCATGGACGCTCAAGATCTTTATAATATTACATGATTGGTAAAACAACTAACTACTATGACTATGCAAAATTGCTAAGATACATTTGCTTTTTTGTGTCACATGTCATCAACCAATCCATCACCAAAGGCATTAAAGCGACCCTCCAGGTAGGATTAACAATTTTGACACGACCCGACAACTAGACACGAACACAACATAAAATTAGCGAGTTTGAATTTACCTTAAACAGGTTTGGGTCATAAATCGGTTGACCCGTTTAGTTCGGTCGGACGGGTCGTGCCACAGGCGACCCCCAAACATGATTAGTTTTTCTTTTTTCTTTTTTCTTTTTTTTAAAAAAAAAAAAAAAATTCTAACTTCTTTTTCCTTTGGCCCGCCAATTTCCTTCTTCGTCAGTGCCTGTCTTTGTTAACCTTGAGCCCACTGTCATTGATGAAGTGAGGCCCGGAACAGCTCATCAGTGATTCACTGGCATTATACCAGTAATATTTAATCATCAATTGCATTTGTAACCGTTTGGAAATATGTTTAGTTTTGCTTTTGCATTTGCATTGAGTGGTCACATCATGGGTTCTGCAGCAAGCCAGCAAGCTGATATCTTGGTTGGAAATTTCAGTGAGTAGCATGTCAATTCTCAGATGTAATAAAAAATAATTTATTTATTTAAAATGAAATACCCAAGCACAAGTGTATTTATTTTTATTTTAATAAATATGTCGAATTTTCTAGGTAATAAACCACATCATGAGTATTCATGACTAAAAAGCAGGCTGTCAGCTAGTCTTTCTAGACTATCATTCAAAGGGTATGAAGGAAGAAAATGGAGAAAGTTGTAAAAGAATAAGAAGGAATATAGAACGGTTTCCAAACAGAGCATTGAATGTGTTTGACTGAAATGTCACTCACGCGGCCACACACAACCCCAGGTCCTCAGTGTTTCTTTCAATTTTCCAAAGCTTCAAAGCAGAACTCGTACACTTTCCTATGCGTTTTGAACGCACCAGATGTCTTGCACGTGTGCTCCAAATAGCTCACTTTAATCTGAGCCGTTAATATCTCTTAATGCTTTCCACTCGTTCACCTTCCAACTTCTTCTATTCCGCTTTTTTTGTTTAGTATTCTCCATCATATTTCTAACTCTTCATCTAACAATGGGGAAGAAAAATTACTGCATAACTTTGCCAACTTCTCGTATATTCTAACAATGGTGATCATGGTTTTACACTTAACAATCTCCAACCCTTGGGTGACCGCCAGCTCTTCCACCCTGAACAGCTCATAAGTGGCAAGGGAGATGCTACCATCAACTTTGCCCATGGTCATTATACCAGTAAGGATTTCACACTTCTCAGTTTTTCCTTATTTTGTGCTATTTGATGTGCTATTTTCATTACGTAATCTGGTTTCTTTTTCCTTGGTCAATTAGCAAGGAGATTGTTGATCTGTGTTTGGATCGTATCAGAAAGCTTGCTGACAACTGCACTGGCCTAGCTCCAAGGATTCCTTGTATTCAATGCTGTTGGTGGAGGCACTGGTTCTGGGCTTGGATCCCTTCTCCTTGAGCGTTTGTCCGTCTGATCCGATACGAATCATTATCCTCATAATCATTATCCTTAACGGGTTTCACATGTTGTGTTGGGTGACCTATGAAAGAGCTGTATCATATCTTGTCTGAAGCTCCGACCCGTTAACATAAATAGGTCATGTTTAGATCTAACTTAAACGGGCCGCAAGTCTCTACAGGCCGTAAATGGATTGACCTATAAACCCGTTTTGTCAGCCCTACCTCCAGGCTCCAACGATCATTACCAGAAAGAAAGAAAAGAAAGAAAGAAAGAAAAAAAAAAAAAAAAAATTGTTTGATGAATGGTAACAAAAATGAATAAAACTAGAAAAAAAGGCTCAGACTAAAAAGAAAGAGAGGAAATAATAAATTGCCTCCTGTTAATTAATTCTATCAGGATAATAACATAGTTTAGAGTAAAATGAAATTGCATTCTATACCTTTATTATTGTTTTTCACCTTCGGTTCTCAATGTTCTCAAATTAGACTTTACCTTTCGCACTCCTAATTTAGTACTGACAGATAATTTTACGATTTTTTCGTGAATAAGCCCACTAACTTTAGTGCTGGATTAAAAACTCTTTTATATCTGAGTATCACCATTCTCCTTGTTGTCTTTGTCTTCTTACCGCTGGCGCTCGGGATTGTGAGATGTATGACTCCAAAATTAACAAGTAAATACCTATGTCTGAGCTTCAAATTTTTGATCCAGCACCAAAGTTAGAGGGTCTATTCTCGAAAAATTATAGAATTATCTGCAGGTACCAAATTATGAGTGCGAGAAGTAAGGTCCAATTTAAGAACATCAGGAACTGAAGGTAAAAAGCAATAATAATCAAAAAGTAATAGGCCACCTACATAATATAGATTGGATCTTAAAACTGTCAAGGTAAAGGCTTCTGGAATAAAATCGTCTCAAAATGAAAAGATTTTTGCTTCCACAAACTTGAGAGAAATTAAGGCAAGTACCAAAAGCCAGTACCATCTCGAGTTCTGCTATCTCTTCTAAATTTAAAACCATTACACTAAAGAAAGTTGAGAGAATATTCTTTAGACAACAAACTCTTTATCTTTACATGAAGTTCATCGCGAGTTAAATCTGACGTTCTGCCATACCATATCTTTGTTAGTAGCATCTTTAAGGTGAGTGAAATAATGTACTTTTTTAGGTACCATTCGTGTAGAGTTGTTTGTAATGTCGACCACTGATATAGGATTACTTGATGCCATTGATGTGTCACTATTAAGTGATAGAAAGCATGCGAGGGTTAGAATTTCATGGAATCATAAGCATAGCATGGTATTTTCAGTGAGAAGAAAACAGTGACACAATCGGAGTATTATCCAAAGTCAACAACTCACTCGCGAGGGATAATGAATGTCAATTGCAATTACTTATACTAACATTTTCTTGGATACATTTTATGAATTTATGTCATGGCAAAAATATCTTCCTCACCCATAACTTGTATATAAAGTGAAATTCAATAACTACATTAACAACTTATAAAAATGTTCCCCAAAAATGTAATTGATCAAGGCTGAATCATGAAAGTAACCAAGAATGAAAAGCGATGTGAGAAAGATGGTGCACTATGATATTTCTTGAAATTTATGATGTCTTCGTTTGAACTACCTCAATTGCAATTGACCATACTGAGCAACATAGAAACAATTGATAAAACTGACTGATAAACAAACAGATGAAAAAGAATTAGCAAGGAAAAATCAAATGAAACAAATATCATACGATCTAAAAAAAAAAATTGGGTTCCTTGCATCTAAGCACCGCGCTCTAAACTTCTAATTGCACTTCAGATCAACAGAGAACCAAATTGAATTCTTGCAAGACCTTATACGAACCAATTTAGTGGTTTTCCCTAAAAATTAAAAGAAATCGATTAAACTTCCTAATATGTGAAACTCAAACCGTTGTTGAAAAGTCTATCAAGATGAAATATTAAGATTGGTCCCGGTAGTTTTCCTCCTAATATGTCCTAGTGTCCATGTTTTAGTTAAGACGTGTTTCACAAACCCTAAGCAGTAGAATATGAATATTAGAACTAATGTGTACTAGCCAAAATGTTATGGCACAAAAAATATGTTCAAATGTAATAATAATAATAAAAAGAAATATCAAGAGAAAGTAAGAAACTTAAAGTAAAAAGCACGTAAAAAGCACTTTGATAGGATAGTGAAATACTATGTTTTATATCTATGGATGGCATCGTCAGATATTTGCAAAGAGCTGCTGTGAATGGCTGCATCAATTATGACCAAGTGAAGTTCTGGCCCAGTGGCCCTCTATATTCTTTTTACCAAAGTCTCCCATTCTTGAGATGAAAATTAAAGCATTTTTTCGAATTTCATGTGAAGGTAACCAAACAGTGATTACTCCTTAAGAAAACCAAACACCGAAACATCAGAAACTCCACATTTCTCTAAATGTCGCATTAAGACAATTTTTACCCAAAGAAAGACAAGCAAAATCAAAGTGGTGAGGAAAAATCAGAACCCAACACCGTAGAAATCTACAACCAACAATTTTAAAACATTCATTATCCTATTATTGTGTCCAACAGAAAACGAGAATCAAACAATTTAGGCACAAAATCAAACAATTTTACTCCATTATCCTATTTCACATACTGGTGTTGTATTGTTCATAGATTAGGGTTTCAAAATGTAATAAAACTAAATTTCAGATTAAAGAACCACACTAGCACATGCAACAAACAAAGACTACTGAGAACAACAACAAATAGAGTAGATCTACAAAAATATACACCAAAACCAAATTTTACAGAGCCAAAACAAAATTTCTCAGAAAAGGGAAACCAAAGTAACCCAAGAACAAGTGGAATCACTACCATGGGAACTTTTAAACCATATTACCTCCAATCCTATCTCATAACAAATCCCATAAAAATGCACAAGATGGAGAGAGATGTTATGAGCCTGATAATTTGAGTAACAGGCATGCAATTCTGAGAATGGAATTTTAATTGACATAATGATAAAAGACAATAAAAGATAATAATTTGGCAATTTGAGGAGCCAATCCCTCCTTTTTACTCAAACACATTACACACGGTAAGAGATGAACCTTTAGATAATTTTCTGGTTACCTTTCATTGACAACAAAGCTGAATTAAATACACGAGATAATCTAAATTAACTAACTACCCACTAACCCATTACATAACCCATGACATGAACTAACTATCCACTAGCCCATTACATGATAATTGGCAAAGGATAACTACCCACTAATCCCATTACATAACTAACCCACTAACTTAACCCCATTACATAGTTGACCTACTAACTTAAACATTGCTTTTTCTTTTTTTTTTTGAACAAAATAACTGGAGCTACCATGCATTACTCTGAAGAGGCCCGAAGGCAAATACAGTGAATAGAGGCACAGCGATACCCTACACACTAAGCTAGAAAAATCTGACTTAGGTGCTGCCTACAAATAAACAAATATTACAAGGACAGATGTTTGAGCCATTCTTTAACAATAAAGTACCCCTAACAAATAAATGATAATTGATATAGTTAACAAGCTATAAAAAGTCCAGTAAAATCTACAAATTTAATAGACAAACTTTCAAAAACTACTCTAAAAAAACAGAGAAAAAAACAACTACAGAAAACACCCAATACAAGTCGATGTCAAAAGAGAAATTGCGCGTATCTTGTAAGAACCAGCGGAAAAACATAGATCTAGCCTCAAAAGTAGATGTAGAAGAAGAAAGCTCAACAAAACTTTCGCCGGTGACACAGACGGAGAGGCCGCTTCCTTACGAGACGACTTGTGTTAGTCTTCTTGCCTGAAAAAACCAAAAACAAGAAAAAACACAAAGCTCCATAACCCTAGAATGACCAGGAGATTCAAAGCTCCATAACCCTAAAAGGACTAGAAGAACAAAAGCTCTATAGCCCTAGAAGGATTAAGAGAACAAAAGCTCCACTGGATCTAAGCAAAGCTAGGAGGAAAAATAAAAAACCTTCATAGTCCTAGAATGACTAGGAGGAAAAGACCACCGGGGAAGGGAGGCGTAGAGCCTCCTTCCTCCTCAAACACCTCTCTTCTTTCTTCTTTATCTCTCTAGGGCCTGGTCTCACATCAATTTAAACATAGCTAAATGTTATGGAATAAAGGAAGATTGAATACTTTCTAACTAATTTAAAGACACATACTAAACACATATTAATTAATTACAATACTAATATTAGGCCCATAACAAGAGAGAGAGAGAGAGAGAGAGAGAGAGAGAGAGAGAGAGAGAGAGAGAGAGAAAAAGAGAGAATACGAATAGAGAACATCGGAGAGAGACAGAAACTGCCAGGGAGAGACCACCAGAGACAGAACACTCCGGAAGAAGGACAACTGGGATATAATGAGAGAGGCTTTGGGTAAAGGTGGCCCAAAACGCGCCGGTGAAGACCCACTCTGCCGGTAAGAGAGAGTTAGTGAGAGAGAGATTATTTCTTTGTCTACGGAATATGGAAGAAATTATGGAAGTTAAAGCTTAGACACCTTTCAATTTAGGGTTAAATACACCTTTGGTCTCTGAGTTTTGACAACTTTATTTTTTAGTCCCTAAATTTTAATTCGCATTACAGATGGTACCTCAATTTTGGAAAAAGATTGAATTGGTACCTTAGTAAAGTTTTCCGTCCAAAAACTAACGGCTCGCCACGTGTTAACATTTGAGGTTGACACGTGGCACTATATAAAAAAATTAAAAAATTAATTAAAAAACAATAAAATTTTAAATTTTTTTTTTTAAAAAATAAATAAAAAAAAGAGCCACCCCCCTTGGCCACCATGGGGGTGGACGGCCACCCCCATTTTGTCCAAGGGGGTGGTTCAGCCACCCCTTGACAAAAAAAAAAAAATAAAAATAAAGAACGGTTTGGCCCTTGGGGGTAGCCTTTTTTTTTTTTTTGTTAAGGGGTGGCCGAACCACCCCCCATGCGGTGGTTCGGCCACCCCAGACCGGTCAAGAGCCACCCCTTTGTTTTTTTGTTTTTTCATTTTTTAATTATTTTTTAAAGATTTTTAATTTTTAATTTTTTTATATAGTGCCACATGTAACCTCACGTGGCGAGTCGTTAGTTTTTGAATGGAAAACTTAACTGAGGTGCTAATTTGGTATTTTTTTCAAAATTAAGGTATTATCTGTGATGCGAATTGAAACTCGGGAACTAAAAAATTAAGTTGTCAAAATTCAGGGACAAAAAAAAAATGTTTAACGCTTCAATTTATAGGCTCAAAACAAAGACCAAGAAAAGGATCCAGTCACAAGCTTGAGAGTCTTGTTTTCCTCAAAAATATTTTGTTTAAAAAATAAAATGGTAGACACGAAAGACAAAATAAACCCCAGTAAATTATTCATTGATGAATCAAACACAATGAATAAGACTGGCTTGCTGTCTTTCACAAGACTGAAACCCACGCTACTGAACAAAGAGTCACAAGACTAGCTTGCTGTCTTTCACGAGACCGAACCCCACGCTATACCTGACGGTTACAACTTTTGTACAGTTGTTATATAACTTCAATAATTTTTTTTTAAAAGTTAATTATTTAATATTTAGATCTACATATAAAAAATAAATAATGTTAATTTCTTTAGTTAGCTATGAGTAACATAATGTATACTTTTTTTATTAAAGAGATGAAAGTTTTACATATTAACTTGTAGAATTATATTATATTACAGTAATATTGAGATTAATATTAAGCATACTAAATATAAGATCTTTTAAAGATTTTATCAAATCTTACTCACTTGCCCAAAAAATAAAACAAATTTCATTATCAAAATTTAAGACAATCAGGTAATTTACATCACATGTACGTATAAAAGTTTTCAACCAATATTAGATAATTATAAATATGAGGTTCTATTCAATACAATGTCTTGTTATGGTGGGGATTTAATCATTTTTTTTCTATGTATATTTTCGTAATTATATATAATAATAATAATAATAATAATAATAATAATAATAATAATTCATAATCTAAATACTAGATACTTAATCATGTATATAAGAGCACTTTTAGTAGTTAAAATTTATAACATCAACTCAAAGACAGTGACGGAAATTGAAAACCCAGACAATTAAAGAGGTTATTTACTGAAACTGTTCTTCCATTCCGAATGGGAAAATGTCACAAAATTTCGCTAAAGACAGGAGAATACTATAAATTGTCAAACGCTTTGTTTGCTCATTTAATTGACAACCAAATGTCTTTAAATAGACTAACACAGATAACACCTAATTGATAACATTTCAAATGTTAAAATAATGATAAAATTACTTTAATCTAAATTAATTAAAATTCAAACTTAACTATTAAACCCACATAAGCCACACTAATCTTATTTATAATAGTGATCTCAAAAGATTTATTGGCCGACGATCTTGAAATTATGGGCTTGTTTGGCAAAAAACAGAGCAGAACATAGTAATGAGTTGTTAGTTTTGGAATTAGTAAAAAGTGGCGATGTGATATAAAATAAAAAGAATTTGTATAAAAAAAGTGAAAAAAAATTTGTATTGTAGTGAATTTTTTTATTTGAATAGTAATAAAAAATTATTGATGTGATATAAAAAATGAAAAAAATGAGAATGTTTTGATGTTGATTGTTATTGAAAAATGTAAAAATAAAATAAAAAATTGTGAATAGTGTCAACCACTATTCTGTAATGTTACGTATCTTATCAAACAAGCCCTATATTTCCGATGTACCATGTGCATTATGCGTTTGGGTATTGAATTTTTGGAATTAGAATTGAATTATAATTCTATTTACAGATTTCGAGGTAAAAAAATGTGTTTGGGTGTTGAATTTTGAGATTAAAAAATATTATTTTTTAATGGTAAGAAATGATTGGAAGTTTAAAAAGTTGTGTATAATAATTGGTATTGTGAAAAGTTGTGTGAAATAATAATTTATTATATATTTGTTGTTTAATTAAAAAAATAAATAATTTTTTTAAAAAAAAAAAATTAAAAAAAAATGGATGAAAGGGTGGCTGCCGTGGGCAATTGCTTTTTTTTTTTTTTTTTTTTTTTTTAAAATTTTTTTTGTTGATTGAAATTTGTATTATTTTATTATTTAAATGTGGGACTCACGCATTTTTTTAAACAATTTGTCCTGCGTGTGGGTTCCAGTCATTAATCAGATTATCAACTTTGAATTAAAATAGAATTCGGGTCAAAATTTGAGTTTTTTGGCGGGTGAACAGGTTTTAGAAAAAACCCGAAATATTCTTACCCAAACAACTAATAAGTAAAGTTGTGGGTGTAAGTGGGAGTTGTTTCATTGTTTGTCCTTTTCTATATTTTTTATTTTTTTTATTTTTTTGATAGATGTCCTTTTCTACATTAAAATTGTGCAGAGATTTCCAGTCTTTTTTCTCCTTTAACATTTTCAAGTCATTTTGTCCGTTAGTGAAGGTATTTTCCAACCGCCTCCGATCTCTATTTTCTTCTTCTTTTTTTTCACTCGATGTAGAACATAAATGCTGTCTCACAAGGGACAACTCATTGAGGACTCTAAAAATTTGTACCTAGTTCTGAGTAAAACAGCCGGGTTAAGAATATTGTACTATTAATTGCCAAACTATTGAGTTGTTTCTTTAATTTTTTTTTTAATATTAATAAAATGTGATTGTGATTTAAAGTAGAAAAATGTTTGTAATTTTTTATATAGAAAAGTAAAATCACATTATTATTTTTGTAATTTTTTTATTTAAATAATAATAAAAAATTATTAATTAGATCTAAAATGTGAAAAAAATAGAAATTGACTTACTTTTGAGAAGTTAAAAAAAAAACAATTAAAAGAATGAAGAAGAAGAGGAGGAGAGGGAAACTGTTTAGCCGTTGGGCAATGTCTGATACAACACGATTTTCTCACAATTTCTGACCACCCGCTTTACTTTTTCAACTTTACTCTTCTCCTAAAAGATAATTTAGTCAACTTTTTCACCTGCAAATTTTTT
Source organism: Alnus glutinosa (assembly GCF_958979055.1). Taxonomy (NCBI): domain Eukaryota; kingdom Viridiplantae; phylum Streptophyta; class Magnoliopsida; order Fagales; family Betulaceae; genus Alnus; species Alnus glutinosa. Next base: position 26,220,865 of record NC_084892.1, read on the forward strand.
TTTTAATATGTTTGGTAAATATTTGTGCAGAACAGAATAGTGAGTTATTAATTTTAAAATTAATAAAAAGCGATAATATGAGATAAATTAAAAAGAATTTATATACAAAAGTGAAAAAAAATTTGTATTGTAATAAATTATTTTATTTGAATAGTAATAAAAAATTATTGATGTGATATAAAAAATAAAAAAAATAAAAATATTTTAATGTTGATTATTATTAAAAAGTATGAAAAAATAAAAATAAAAGTCCATGAATAATAAAAAACACTACTATGTTTTGATACGATCTTTGTCAAATCAACACCACCATTACTAGCTTTAGAGGGTTTTTATTGAAATGATCTTTTGAAAAGATGGCAGTCTGGCAGAATTACAAAAGAGACTTTCTGAGCAGCAGAAGAGAGATGAGTCATTATGAAAAAAATGTGAACGCCAAAAAAAAAAAAAAAAAAAAGAGGTTTATTTTGTTGTGATCAATTATTTTTTAATTATTTTTTTCATATCTATATCAAATATATTACATTTTTAACGTCTTTCTCACTTTTTTTTTTTTAAAAAAAAACTTTACAATAAGATCAGAAGTGTATCACTTTTTGTAAATATGTCATTTTTTTTTTTTTTTTTCTGGTTTATGTGACACTTAAATCATTTGTTGTGCATGAAAAAAAAAAAAAAAAAAATTGTTGTGTTGTGAATAGGTTTGGGCAGAGTCACGTGGGATACATTAAATGAACTTTACAAACACAACAACCACCACCAACTGGTTGCTTTCACGTAAATACTCATCAAGAAGCCCCCTGTTGTCGACATCAAATTCAAAGTGAGAGACAAACTGAACACAAACCAAACTGACAAAAGGAACGAATGGCTAGGATTGAAAGCAAAATATCACACATCTTTACTTTAGAGATATATATAATAAGCGGGGAAGGCCTCCGCACATTACCGATTTATTTAAACGGGTGAACAGTAAATTTTTCTTACACCCAGTGAAATTACTCTTTTGCCCTTCAGCTTTCTGGTATTTTGTCTTTCAACATTTTGTTGGATTTCGAAAATTACTATTTCAGACAGAGATATTTTTGTCTTTTCGTATTTCCTTCGATTTCCACATTACTATTTTGCCCTCCTCTACCCTCCGGTTGGTTAAAAATTGGCTGGATATTTTGGTCTTTCGATTAAAATTATCGATTTACCATTTGAGTTTTCAAAGAGCTGAGTGTTTTTAAGGAATATTTTGGTCTTTTCACTCTGAGCGTGTTTACCATTTTGCCCTTAATCTTTTTCATACGAATCAGATATTTTCTTGGTTTTGTAGACATTTCACCCTCCTTTCTTCTACTTCCAGCGAATAAGGGCAAGGGATGGAGATGAAAATCTTTGCTCAGGCCTTTCATATCCAACCGTATGTAGAGCCAGAGAGCTGGATTTTTGCCTTCCTTCGTATTCGACCCATTTCTCCAAGAAGCGTTCTTTACGCTCATAGACGCCAAGAACATCTTTCATGGTTTCTTGGTTTCTTAGCTGTTGGCTTTGAGGATCCTCGCATTCACCTTAATATTGGTGATGGTATGTTCAAAATAGTGTGATTGCTTTTTTTCCCTTTTTTGGTTTCTGTTGAATCGGCCTGGGTGTAAGGCTGTGTGCCTGTGGTTAATCATACGTTTTATTTTTGACAGCTGCTGATTTTCTTGGACATGCACTCAAAGGGAAGTATGACGCTATCATTGTCGATTCATCAGATCTTGAGGGTATGTTGTAGTTTTTTTTATTTGTTATGATTCATTCCACATTCAGAATGGAGTGCTACTGCAGATTAGTTTCTAAGGTGGATGTATAAGCATTTATTTATTTGTTTCATGAAATTTCTTTAAAAAAAGACATGGTTTGCCTGAAATCTGAAATATGCTGTCAGATTGTTTAGGAAATACTGAAAACTTTGATTTCCTGTTGTTTTCTGAGTTCTTTTTTAATTTTTGAAAATCTGTTGCTTATCAGGTTTGATATTATTAACCAAAACCTCACCATGGGGTTCCTTTTTTTGATATAGGTCCTGCACAGGAGCTTGTGGAGAAGCCTTTTTTTGAGACAGCAGCTAGAGCATCAAGGCCTGGTGGTGTTCTTTGTAACATGGCAGAAAGCATGTGGCTCCATATACATCTTATTCAAGATATGATCTCTGTTTGCCGTGAAACATTCAAGGGTTATGTACTTTTTAAATTTATTTTATTTTATTTTTATTTTTTTTATGGTAGTGTTTTTGTTTTGGAGTGAAACTAATGCTTGGCATTTGACGTATGTGTGTTGACCCTTCATTAGTTCCTTAGAATCAGCTTTGATATTTTAGAGACATTGGACATAGTGGCAGAAAATTTGTGGAACTTGATAGTCATATGAAGAGAGGCTAGCCACGATAGCAATCGGAACACGACTTTATTTGAGTTGTATATAATTTGGATTCTTCTCATTATCTGATATTATGTTCCTTTTATTTGTTTCCCGGCCATGAGAGCAGTGTAGAGCAGGTCCTTCCTGCTAGCTTTTTGCCTTATCCTACAAAATCAGCTGGAGATAATCTCTCTGATTTCTCCAATTCTCTGCTGCGATGATGGAGGTTAATAAGAACTCTGCATTCTCAATTTCTTAATCTTCTGATGAAATTATTTTATTACTGCCCAGCACTTTTGTCAGTGACAAAGCTTCACAATAATTTCTAAATGCCAAGGTGCTTCTCACTAAAACTCCTTAATTTATCTCCTGCTATAGCCATAAGAGTGTAGGGTAGTTGATTCAAGTTGAAATTTATATTTTCTTTCTTGGGTTTTATATTGGCATGAAGCTTTTTGCTATGCAGGTTCTGTAATAAGGGTGAGCATGGCATTAAAGAATTTCTCTAACAAGATAGCATTAAAGAATTTCCATCAAAACAGAATAATTCCTAGCTCTAAAGAATTTCTATTTACTTAAAGAATGGTTGTGATTTATTTACTTAAAGTTTCAATCTTATCTTATTGATGCTTCTATAACTGCTTTGTTTCTCCATAATTATTTTCATCTAACAGGAGTACCTGGTGAGTTAATTGAAGATTCCAAATTTTTTCCTTTGAATGCTGAACAACATTCAATTTGTATTTTTGCAGCTTCGAAGATTTGTCATCCGGGTTGTGATAACTAAAGCACTAATTCCAAATTTTTTATGTGAAGGTTGTTGGCAAAGTGTTGCCGCTCTGAATGGGAAATTGACCGGAATGGCTTTCTGTGTTCCTGCTGTCGATGTCTATGGTTGACCTTACTCTGAGGCTGGAGAAGGCAGCTACTTATGATGAAATTAAAGGTGCTATCAAGTAAGGGCTGTGAATAATTTTTTATTTCTTTAGTGTCTATTAAATGTATGGTAAGAGTTGCTGCCATGTGAAACTCCTTGCACCCCAATTCAGTGATCAATCATTGCACCCCTATGCCAGTGATTTCCAATACCTTTGATTTGAAGTAACAATATATGTGTGCTATTTAAATTAACTCTTGTTTTCTTTTGGTATATCAGATTTTCTAAATTTTATAGTTTTACTTTATTTGTTTAAAAATTCAATATATGCTTAGTTCAATAATCTAGATATTAAGTCTATATATATATATATATATATATATGTTAACAACTAGAGTGAGACAACGGGAACCAAGTACGGGCATTGCATGTGCCATCCAACTAGTTATCTTTCAAATTTTGGAAAATAATGTAGAAGCCTTTTTAACCGAAGATAATGCTCATAGTTGTGTAGAAATGAATGGCTAGGATTGAAAGCAAAATATCACACTGTCCAAATTAAATTTTTAGCTCATTTTTTTATGCTCGGTAAGCGCACATGAGTCAGCTCGTCAGGCTGTCATTCATGGCATTGAAGATTGGTGCGTTCAAAACGCATAGGAAAAGGAAAATTGTAGCTTTGGAAAAGGACACCGTTCAAAACGCATAGGAATTCTCCAGAACTCCATGGACCTATTCTATAGTTTCCTCTCCGGACCTCCATGCTCCTTCCTCTCCTCCATGCTCTCCTCCTCTTCCTCCTCCCCCACCGCCCCTGCCACTTTCCCAGGATCCTTCGGCTTCCCGACCTTGCTGCTCTCGACCTCCTCCGTTGCGCCTCATCTTCTTCACCATCACCTCTGTGCTCTCCTTCCTCGCCTCGTCTTGCCCTTAAAACTCTTCACCTTCCTCTCCCAACGTTTCCTCCCGTCGTCCTCCTGCTTGGCTCCAGTCGTCATCGGCTGCAGATTACTTCGTCTTGGCGTTTAGGGCTCTCCCCTCATCCACTGTTTTCGGCTGTTTTTCATTTTTTAGTTACTCGGTCTGGATAACCGGTTTTACCCGGGTAACCCCGGTCCCGGTTTCCGATTTTGGCAAATAACCAGGAATTGGAATCGAATTTACAACCCTAAATTCCTAATCCGCAGATTGCTTTTTTTTTTTTTTTTTTTTTTTTAAAAAACCATACATTAATGTCGGTATTTACTAGCAGTACTCTTCCCTCTATCACGGTATCACCTACTCTGGCTACTCACTTGTTTTTTTGCCCTTTTTAAGAAAAGGAAACATGGGTGTACAACAAGCCTTCTAAATTTCTAATCTATAGCCTATTTTGTTTTTGTGTTTTTTTTTTTTTTTTTTTAAACTTATATACATAGGCTTGCTACCTCTGTCACCTGTAGCTTCTTTTATTAAGATAAATTGACCGCATGGTCCGTATATCCTGTGTTTTTGTGTTGTATGTAAGGTGTTCTTACATTCAAATTATAAGAGAGAGATGGAGGTTGCCGGGCTGGTTAACGATATTGGGTGGGCGAACATGAAGGGCTTCCCCCTCCAAGTTCCAACTGGGTGGTGGTTCATGGTTTTTGCCTCATTTCTGATCATGTCCGGCGCAGGTGCGACCTACATGTTCGTCCTCTACTCCAACAACATAAAAATCAGTGCTCGGGTATGACCAAACAACCCTAAATTTGCTCAACTTCTTTAAAGACTTGGGTGCTAATTTTGGCGTCCTCTCCGGCCTAATCAACCAAGTCACACCCCCATGGGTGGTCCTATTCATAGGTGTAGTCCTTAACTTTTTTGGCTACTTGATGATATGGATTGTCGTTACCAAAAGAATGGCCATGCCCCAAGTTTGGCAGATGTGCTTGTGCATTTGCTTAGGTGCGAACTCGTAGTCTTTTGCCAACGTTGCCTCACTTGTCCCCTATGTAAAAAACTTCCCTCAAAGTTGCGGCATTGTGTTAGGGATTCTGAAGGGATATACGGGGCCTAGTGGCGCTATAATCACACGACTCTATCTTGCTATCTATAGATATGACTCAAAGTCCCAGATTTTGTTTATAGGGTGGCTTCCAGTTGCTATATCTTTAGCTTTTCTTCATACTATTCGCTACACATAGGTTATTTGGCAGTCGAACGAAGTCGAAGTTTTCTATAATTTCCTGTATATTTCACTTGGTCTTGCAAGCTTTTTAATGATCCTGACTATAGTACAGGAAAATGTGGTGTTCACGCATAATGAGTATGGTGGGAGCGCTGCGGCAATGATTATCTTGCTCTTTCTCCTATTTACAGTCGTTTTTGCAGAAGAATATAAACTTTGGGAGAACAAGAAACTTGAAATGAATGACCCAGAGGCAGCTCCATCTGTTCCAGCACAATCATTCAGTACAAATTCACTCACCGAAGAGTGAGCTTCTTGTTGGAAAACTGTGTTTAGTCCGCCAGACAGTGGGGAGGACTACACCATACTCCAACCACTTTTCAGGTGGGACATGTTAATTCTGTTCATTGTCGCAATGTGTGGTGTTGGGAGAACTTTAACGGTCATAGACAATTTGAGACAAATTGGATCTTCTTATGGATACCCAATGCAAAGCATAAAAACTTTTCAGTCGCTTGTAAGCACTTGGAATTATCTAGGACGGGTAGCCTCAGGATTTGTCTCTGAAATTGTTCTTCAAAAGTACAAATTCCCTCACCCCGTCATGTTTACTCTGACCCTTCTATTATTATGAGTTGGTCACCTTCTCATAGCGTTTAACGTCCAACAGGCTTTACGTAAAGTTTGTTCGGGACGTTAAACGCTATGAGAAGGTGACCAACTCATAATAATAGAAGGGTCAGAGTAAACATGACGGGGTGAGGGAATTTGTACTTTTGAAGAACAATTTCAGAGACAAATCCTGAGGCTACCCGTCCTAGATAATTCCAAGTGCTTACAAGCGACTGAAAAGTTTTTATGCTTTGCATTGGGTATCCATAAGAAGATCCAATTTGTCTCAAATTGTCTATGACCGTTAAAGTTCTCCCAACACCACACATTGCGACAATGATCAGAATTAACATGTCCAAGCTGAAAAGTGCTTGGAGTATGGTGTAGTCCTCCCCTTTGTTTGGTGGACTGAACACAGTTTTCCAACAAGAAGCTCGCTCTTCGGTGAGTGAATTTGTACTGAATGATTGTGTTGGAACAGATGGAGTTGCCCTTGGGTCATTCATTTCAAGTTTCTTGTTCTTCTAGAGTTTATACTCTTCCGCAAAAATGAATGTAAGTGGGAGAAAGAGCAAGATAATCACTGCCGCGGCGTTCCCACCATACTCATTATGCGTGAACACCACAATTTCCTGTACTATAGTCAGGATCATTAAAAAGCTTGCAAGACCAAGTGAAATATACAAGAAATTATAGAAAACTTTTGACTTCGTTCGACTGCCAAATAACCTTTGTGTAGCGAATAGTAGGAAGAAAAGCTAAAGATATAGTAGTCGAAAGCCACCCTATATACAAAATCAGGGACTTTGAGTCATCTCCATAGATAGCAAGAGAGAGTTGTGCGATTATAGCGCTACTGAGCCCCGCATATCCTTTTAGAATCCCTAACACAATGCTGCGACTTTGAGGGAAGTTTTTTACACAGGGGACAAGTGAGGTAGTGTTGGCAAAAGACCGCGAGTTCGCACCTCAACAAATGTATAAGCACATCTGCCAAACTTGGGGCGTGGCCATTCTTTTGGTGACGGCAAGCCATATCATCAAGTAGCTGAAAAAGTTAAGGACTGCACCTATGGATAGGACTACCCATGAGGGTGTGACCTCGTTGATTAGGCTGGAAGATGACGCCAACGTTAGTGACCAAGTCCTTAAAGAAGCTGAGCAAATTTAGGGTGGTTTGGTCATACCCCAACACTGATTTTATGTCGTTGGAGTAGATGACGAACATGTAGGTCGCACCTGCGCTGGACATGAACAAAAATGAGGCAAAAACCATGAACCACCGCCCGGTGAGGACTTGGAGGGGGAAACCCTTCATGTTCGCCCACCCAATAGCCCTACCACCACCGTTAGCTGGCCCGGCAACCTACATCTCTATCTTATAATTTGTATGTAAGAACACTTTACATACAACACAAAAACACAGGATATGCGGACCATGTGGTCAATTTATCTTAATAAAATAGGGCCAATAGGCTACCCCTGTCAGAGGTAGCAGGCGGATGTATGTCAGTTGAAAAAAACACAAAAACAAAACAGGCTATGGATTAGAAATTTAGAAGGCTTGCTGTACACCCATGTTTCATTTTCTTAAAAAGGGCAAAAAACCAAGAGAGTAGCCAGAGTAGGTGATACCATGATAGAGGGAAGTGTAATGCTAGTAAATACCGACATTAATGTACGGTAAAAAAAAAAAAACAATGTGCGGATTAGGAATTTAGGGGTGTAAATTCTATTTTGATTCCCGGTTATTTGCCAAAATCAGGAACCAGAAACTGGGGTGCCCCGGTTTACCGGGGATCCGGGTTACCCAAAAACCGGTTATCCAGACTGGGTAAATAAATAAATAAAAAAAAGCCAAGCCAAAAACATTGGATGAGGGGAGAGAGCCCTTAACGCCGAGACGGAGAAATCTGCAACTGAGGATGATTGGGGCCTAGCAAGAGGACTAGGGGAGGAGCCGTTGGAAGAGGAAGTGAAGGGTTTTAAGGGCGAGACGAGGCGAGGAAGGAGAGCACAGAGGCGATGGTGAAGTAGAGGAGAGGCGCGGCGGAGGAGGTCAAGAGCAACGAGGTCGGAGAGCCGGAGGATCTTGGGGAAGTGGCAGGGGCGGTGGCGGAGGCGGAGGAGGAGGAAGGAACCGTGGAGGTTTGGAGGAGAGGAAGTTGTAGAATAGGTCCAGGGAGTTCTGGAGAATTCCTATGCGTTTTGAACGGTGTCCTTTTCCAAAGCTGCAATTTTTCCTTACCTATGCGTTTTGAATGCACCAGTCTTCAATGCCATGAATGACGGGTTGACTCGTGCGCTTACCGAGTATAAAAAAAGGCATCTACATTATTTTCGGTTAAAAAGGCATCTACATTATTTTCCAAAATTTGAAAGATATTATGTGATATTTTGCTTTCAATCCTAGCCATTCGTTCCTTTTGTCAGTTTGGTTTGTGTTCAGTTTGAATTTGATGTCGACTAACAAGGGGCTTCTTGATGAGTATTTACTTCATGTGGAAGCTACAACTTGGTGGTGGTCGTTGTTCCTGTACAGTTTCATTTAATGCATCCCACGTGACTCTGCCCAAACCTATTTACCACAACAAATATTTTTTTTTTTTTTTTTTTTTGGGTCCATGCACAACAAATGATTTAAGTGTCACGTAAACTAGAAAAAAAATAAAATCAAAATGACATTTTTACCAAAAGTGATACACTTTTGTGATCTTATTGAATTTTTTTTTTTTTAATAAAATAAAGTGAAACAGACGTTAAAAATGTAATATATTTGATATAAATATGAAAAAAATATTAAAAAACAATTGATCAAGACAAAATAAACGGCCTCTTTGGTGTTCACATTTTTATTTTTTTCAAATGACTCATCTCTCTTCTGCTGCTCAGAGTGTCTCTTCATAACTCTGCCATCTTTTCAAAGATCATTTTAATATCTGATTTTGGAAACCGTCTAAAGCTAGCCATGATATTTCTTTGCAGGTGGAAAAGTTAACTGAATTGTCTTTTAGGAGAAAGAGTAAAGTTGAAAAAGTAAAGTTGGTGGTCAACTGAAACACATAAGAGAATTGAAAGAAAAGATAATACAATACCTCTCTACCTTCTCTCTTCCCGAGTTAAGGAAAAATTAGGTCTTGAACCTATCTATTGCCTGCTTGTGCAACCTTTTGGCCCGTGTGGCTTGCCTCTTTGTGAGGTTTTTCTGCCTTCTATTGCGACTACCCTTCTTCCTAGTTGGTTTTTTTCTTTTGACTTGTTGCCAAATCCTCTACCCTAAATCCCAATTCTCCCCCTGCTTCAATTTCCTCATTTGCAACCCTATTTCTTTTCCACCCAAATTCCATATCCAAATTTATTTGGAATTGCTTGGCTGTTATAGTATTCCCCGAACTGCGTGGTTCTGGTGTTTTTTGTAGTTCTTTAGAGTAGTTTCATCTACGGACGTGATCCTTTAGGTTTCTCTTAGAGCTATTCTTTGGTCTTCTTCTATGGTCTCTTCAGCTTGGCTTCTAGGTGTGTTCTGCAGAGCTTTGGTGTTTTTTCCTACGACCAGTTCCTTTGGTCTCCATCTCCGGTCTGCTCTGTTTTGACTTCCAGCCATGAAAACTCTAGCTTGGAATTGTATAGGTTTGTCCCGTCCTTCTGCAATTCGCAGCCTCAGGACTAAGGTCAGAAATCATTCTCCTGATGTTATTTTCCTTTCTGAAACTAAAACTTCTCCTTCTGATGCTTCTAATATTTTACATAGTCTTGGTTTCTATTCGTTAGTCCATGTTCCCCCCATTGGCTCTAAGGGTGGACTTTTGTTGGCCTGGCGAAGTAGAGTTGAATTAGAATGTTTTGTGACCAATAAATTTACCATTACTGCTTGGTGTTACTCTGACCCCCCAAACAATCCCTAGATTTTATCTTGTGTTTATGGCCCCTCTTTCAATAAGAACAATTATGATTTATGAAATTATTTAGCTTCAATTAGTTCTGATTATTATGGGCATTGGTTATGTATTGGAGACTTTAATAGTATTCTGGACCAATCTGAAAAATTTGGGGGTCGACCTTATGCTTGTTCTTCAAATGATCCGTTTCGGGATTTTCTGAATTCACATGGGTTGGTTGATCTTGGTTTCTCTGGTTCTCCTTTCACTTGGTCAAATCACAGACATGGCCCACATCTTATTGGAGAAAGACTGGATTGTGGTGTTGCTTCCACTTAATGGATTCATCTATTCCCTTCTTTCTCAGTTCGGTATCTTCCAGCCCAAGCTTCCGATCGTAATTCTTTGCTTCTTAATACTACCTCTAGCAACTCCCATCTTTATACACTTTTTCGGTTTGAGGAATTTTGGACTAAAGATCCTTCCTGTACTAAGGTTATAGCTTCGGCCTGGAGCTCGAATGTTGTGGGAACCTCTTCTTTTATTCTTGCATAGAAATTGAAGTCTACTAAAGCTGCTCTTAAGGTCTGGAATTCTATTTATTTTGGGAATATTCAACATTGGATCCACACTTTGTTAAGTCAACTTGATGTCCTTCAGAGATCCCAGACTCATCCTAATAACTCCACTGAAGAATGGACTCTCAAAAAAACTTTGGATGATCTTTATCTCCAGGAAGAGATTCTTTGGAAGAATAAATCTAGAGAAACTTGGCTCAACAATGGTAGTCCATATGTTTCCACCCCACATGGATTAACTGGATCCGTATCTGCATCACTTCCCCTTCATTTTCCATTCTCATCAATGGTAGTCCATATGGTCCTTTCACTCTGGCTCGTGGTCTTTGGCAAGGTATCCCTTATTTCCATTCCTATTTATTTTAGGAACCGAAGTGTTCTCCAAGCTGCTTCAAAGGCAATTCTCTCTTGGTCTTCTCAAAGGCATTAAAATGGCTCGGTCTTGTTTTCCCATTACTCATCTTTTGTTTGTAGAAGATGTGACGCCCCGCTTTTTACAAAAAATGCTGTAAGTGAAAATTTCGATTTGCATGTGACATTACAACGTCATCAGAGTTAAATATTGGCAACGAAAAGTAAGATGATGAACAGAAGCGAGAGGGAAGTGGGCCCTTCTATGCTCTTTTGTTTTTTTTTTGTTTTTTGTTCATTTATTCTTTACTTTTTGTTCCAACCAGAGAGTCCACAGACTTCTTCTATTCCTTTCTTTTTTTGTTTGTCATTTGTCTCTTTGTCCATTCTCTTCCTTTTTCCTTGTTTCTTCTTTGTCCTTTTCCTTTTATCTATTCTGTCCCTTTTCTTTGCTCTTGTTTCTTTCTTCTATTTAGCACACGAAACACACATGCACCCACACAGAGAGGTCCAGAACCTCTTCTTTTCTAGCCTACAACCCGAGAGACATAGAGATAGGAAGGGATTTCTCTCTTCCTTTTCTTTTCTTCTACACCGACACACACACACACACACACACAGTAGAGAAAAGAGAGTTAGAGAGGCTTACTACAAAAAAGGAGAGGATCCCTGCTGGACCGAGAGAAGAGGGGAGAGCTTGGGTAATTTTTCTGAGTTTGGTCTCTCGTTTATGGGCATCCACCGAGAGATAATAGGGAGGAAAAAATAGAGTTTTATGCTCTGTTTTTCTACCTGTCCGTAATACACAAAGGGAAGGGAAGAGTGATTTTCCTGAGTTCTCTTTAGGTTCGGTGTGATGAAGAGTTAAGGGAAGAGAGTGCACTTCTCTGATTTTCTGCACTATCAAAGAGAAAGAGGAGGTTTGAAGAAAGTTGCAGAAATATCAAGCAAAAGAGATAAGAGAGCTTCGATTGGGTTTTCTGTTCCTCTTTTCTTTTCTTTTCTGTTTAAGGAAGGAGAAACTGCAGGGATGAATTTGCCCCGAGTTTCTGCCACCATTCAGAAGAAGAGAAGAAGAAAGCTATAGAGGAAAAGAGAGAAACAGAGAGATATATGCAGAAAAACCACAAAGAAAGAAGAGATGATAGTGTGCGTGAAACCGAAGGGCTGCAACTCAATATATAGTAACAGGAAGGGTCCGGATCACTTGGGGCAGAAATGATCTAATGGCTGAAATGTAAACTTGCTCAGCAAGTTGGTGCGCTGGAGGGTGAATGAACGTAGGCATTAAAATATCTTCAATATTTAACAAACTAGAGATTGGGTTCCAACTAAACTGACGTTAATATGCTAACTAAGTTTTTGCTTAGTTATTTTTTTTTTTTTTGTTCTACTGTCTCAAGAATGCTGGGTTGGGTTTCAACGTGTAAATGGGAATGCTACACCTAGATCCGGGCTATCATGGGTTATCATTTTAATAACCTAATAGCCATTCTAAAATAAATCTTACTATTTAGGATTTCAATTTTAGCTAAGTAATATTTAAGAGCTAGGTGCAAATAAATTGGGTCCCTAAATGAACTAAAAATCATCGATGGGTAATGATAATTTTTGATAAAAATCAAAGACCCATTAATTAATAATGCTATATGTGAATTTTCGTCCTAATTAAATGTAGTATGTTTCACGGGTGTTTTCATATCCTTAGTGAAGTCCAAAAATTAAGAAATTCGGAGGGTAGATAGAGGACTTCGAGAAGATCGTTCTGGCTTTTGAATCGATCAAAATAGAGTTCGTTTAACCCTGTTTTTGCAGTTCCAAAGTTTAAGGTCCGTTTAAACTTTTATTAAATTATAAACACTTCTTAATAAATGAATATTTATTTTCATAAATATTCATATTTATTCTTTTGCCTTATTATTAGGTCTTAAATTCTATTTTAAGATATTTATTTTATATCTTAAAATCTAGAGCGTTATAGATGACCTTCTCATATTTGGCAAAGCTAACTCGTCCGAAGCATCTATTATCAAAGATTGCATTGATTCCTATTGTAAATGGTCTGGACAAGATGTAAATACTGCTAAATCTTCGATACTGTTCAGTTAAAATACTACAACTTCGCCCATCAACAGTATCAAAAGCATTCTTCCTTTTAAAGCTTCTTCAGCAATAGCTAAATATTTGGGACTTCCACGGTTCATTGGGAAATTAAAAAAGGAAGCTTTCCAAGATATCTTGACAAGAGTTCTCGGGAAAATTAAAGGCTGGTGAGCCAAAACTTTATCTCAAGCTGGTAGGACTGCACTCATCAAAGTTACTGCTTCTTCCATCCCTCATATACAATGAGTACCTTCCTTCTTCCTAAATCTTTCTGTATAGCTTTGGATAAATCTTTCAAAGATTTTTTGTGAGGATTTCCTAAAGGGAAATCTCGAAATCTTTCTTTCAAATCTTGGCGCTTTATTTGCATTCCTCGTCATTTTGGAGGCTTGGGTATTCGCAATATGTATGATGTCAATCTAGCTCTGGTTACAAAACTTGGATGAAAGCTTTTATCCAATCTTGATTGTCTCTGGGTTAATCAGTTTCAGGAGAAATTTATTTATTATGAAACCTTCTTATCTTCGCTAGTGGTGTCTAATGCTTTTTGGTTATGGAAAGGTATTCTTCATTGCAAATCACGCATCACCTTTGGAGCACGTGTACAGGTTTCTATCAATTCTCATTTTCCTATATGGACCACTTCCTGAATTCCTACCTTACCAAATTTCAGATCTAGCTCAAAATTTCCAGGTAATAGGGAGCAACCTTCTTTGTTTATTTTAGATATTTTAATTCCAGGATCATTTATGTGGAATATTTCTAAAATCCTTTCCCTGTTTGACGATCTTTCGGCATAAGAAATGATCAAAATTCACTTCTCCTTCTTCCTCACCTAATTATATTTGGACTCCTGCTAATTCAGGAAAATTTTCAATTAGCTTAGCTTATCTTTCTATCCTAGCTACTAATCATCCAGAGTTGATTGTCATTTCTTCCCAACCCTTTTGGAAACATCTTTAGAAATTAAAACTAAATGATAGGCTGAGACTTTTCTTGTGGAAAGTTGCCTAGAATATCCTTCCCACAACCTCCAAAATTAATTCCATATTACCTTTTCCTAATAGATTACCAGTTTGTTCACTTTGTAAAATTGGTGATGATTCTCAACATCACTTATTTTTCAACTCTATTATTGCTCGATTTGTGTGGCGAAATTCCTTTTGGCCTCTAAATTTTTCATCCTTCAACTTCAGCACTATGGCACATTGGGTTCAACAGATTATTTTTCTAGGGACTTCTCTGCATATTCCTCCAATGGATCATCATAAATTTTAGATCTTTGCAGCGGTGGCTTGTGATCTCCTGTGGTTTTACAAAAATAAATCTCATCATGAAGGAATCGACATTGATATTCGCCCTATCTCTCAACATATCAATAAGGTTATTATGGAGCACTTCAATGCTTGGCATCCTTCTGTTCCCATTGTTATGGAGAAATGGCAGCCTCTTCCATATCCCTGGGTGAAAATTAATTTTGATACTGCTATCAGAGGCCCCTTCTCAGTCCAAGCTGCGGTCTGTCGCAATTCACAAGGAAAAATTATTCATATGACTTCTTTGCTCTCCCCCCCCTTGCCAACCAAATTATGGAGAAGCCCTTGCTGCCAAGTTAGCCGTTTCGATGGCTTCATCACATCATCTTGATCTTTTTATTTTGGAAGGCTATTCACAAGTAATTTCTGCTTTACATAATCCGTCTATCACTCAAGATTGGAGGATTTCCTCTCTCATCTTGAAACACAGTTGGCTCCATCTCAGCCTCTTCCTCTTAGAAAGCTCACAAAATTTCTAGAAGTGCAAATTTTTATGCCCACCATGTGGCACGTTGGGTTGCAACCAGATCTTTTTTTGGTAGCATTTCTAGTTCTCCCTTTCCTTTTTCTTCAGTTCCTATTGTAAGTGGTAAAGACCCCCCTCCATCCTTAGTGATGGTAGGAGTCTTACCACTTAGTTCTTGTTTTCCCTGTATGTTTGTTTCAAAGTATATATATATATATACATAAGTGGGTGGTTAGAAATCAAGAGAAGAGTGGAAGAACAGTTTCAATAAATAACCTCTTTAATTGTCTGGGTTTGCAATTTCCATAACTGTCTTTGAGTAGATGTTATAAATTTTAACTATTAAAAGTGCTCTTATATACATGATTAAGTATCTAGTATTTAGATAATATATATATATATATATAATTACGAAAATATACATAGAAAAAAAAAAAAACAAGATGATTAAATCCCCACCATAACAAGACATATTGTATTGAATAGAACCTCATATTTATAATTATCTAATATTGGTTGAAAACTTTTATACGCACATGTGATGTAAATTACTTGATTGTCTTAAATTTGTAAATTACTTGATTGTCTTAAATTTTGATAATGAAATTTGTTTTATTTTTTGGGCAAGTGAGTAAGATTTGATAAAATCTTTAAAAGATCTTATATTTAGTATGCTTAATATTAATCTCAATATTACTATAATATAATATAACTCTACAAATTAATATGTAAAACTTTCATCTCTTTAATAAATAAAATATACATTATGTTACTCATAGCTAACCAAAGAAATTGACATTATTTATGTTGCAAGATAGGAGCTACCAAAGATTGGGGCTTAGTAAGAAGGCGTCAACCTTGTTTAGCCAATAACGCCTTGTTGAAAACTGCCCAAGTCTCGAAAGCCCATCCCACCTCGGTGTTTTGGGCGACCTAGCTTTTCCCAACTCATCCAAGAAACTCGGCCAAAGTCAGATTTATGACTCCACGCATAGGAGGGTTGACATCCAAAAACTCATGTAGGTACTGCTTGGAGGGGGTTGTTTATGTTTCTATTGGAAAAATTGACCCAAGCAGACTTGTTGGAAGCCTTAATGGTGGCAAGGATGATTTGGCTTAGAAGGAATTCAGTTGTTTTTGGTAGAGGCTTTACTCCTCCAACTCAGATTGTGGGTGTTGTCAAGATTTCGATGGAGAGGTTTTCTGAGGCTAGTGCTGGTGTATCGGGGCCAATGAGAGCTTTGGCAATGGATCCCCCCTGTTGGCAGAAACCTCCGAATGGTAAGTAGAAAATTAATTGGGATGCCGCAATACACAAGGAGGCCATGTAGATGGGTGTTGGGGTTATCATAAGGGATGAGTTTGGGAGTGTGGTGGTAGCATAGTCAAAACTCTTTCCATTCATCACAGATCCCACAACAGTAGTGGTGGTGGCAGCCTAGTTTGCGGTGCTACTTGGCAGGGAAGTGGGAAGCAGCCGAATTATTTTGGAAGGTGACTCCTCTGTGGTGGTTTCTGCACTAAGGGAGGAAGGTTCCTGTTCTAGAGTCTATGGACAGCTTGTGGATGATATCAAGAAATAGTGTATATTCAGAGAGATGCGAATAAGGCAGTTCATGTTTTGGCCAAGTGTGCGATTTCTCAATTGCTAGACAAAGTATAGATAGATGAGTGCCCCTCCTATATTAAAAGCATTGTATTAGCAAATCGGAATATTTCCGTTTGAGTATTAATAACATCGCTTCTTTATAAAAAAATAAAAAAATAAAAAATTAACATTATTTATTTTTTATATGTAGATCTAAATATTAAATAATTAATTATTATTATTATTATTTTTTTAAAAAAAACATTGAAGTTATATAACAACTGTATAGAAGTTGTAACCATCAGGTATAGCGTGGGGTTCGGTCTCGCGAATTAAAGATAAAAGTTATAAATAAAAGCGATCTTATTATATTTTTATTTATTATATATAAAGTATGATGAATTAAAGATAAAGGTTATAAATAAAAGTGATCTTAATGTATGGGTGAACCGGAATTACATCAGCCCATGAATGCGAGTAATTGGAACATGGAAAATAAGCAACTAGGCTACTGTTGTTGTGTTTTGAAAGTGGGTTTGCCGTTTCGAAAATGTAACTTATTGCATTATGGGTTTCATTGATGGATTGGTCTTTGGCCAATCGATTGTTCCACAAGAATCCTAATTTTTTCATCTTATTTTTTTTTCCTTAAACCACCAAAATGATTGAAAGATTTCAAATTCCTTTGTAAAAAGAGAAGTCTTAATTCATTAATCAGATCATTTAAACAAAGCTTTGAGATCAAGAAAATGGTGAACACCTTAAGCTAAATCAATTCTTTATCTTGTTGATCATCTTTTAAATCATAATATTCCATTATGGAACTTCATTTGGTTGGTGATTGTTCCTCCAGACCTTTGACATATTATATGGGCCTACATATCTGTACTCAATAATTGGTGTTTTCTTGTCAATTTTATTTTTCTAAAAAAGGAAAAAAGAAATACTAATTTTGATCCTTTTAAAATCTCAGGAACAATTCAATAGTGGCATCTGTCTTCTATTTAGAGCTAATCTCTCTCTCTCTCTCTCTTTTATTTATTTATTTATGCTCTGATTTTCAGGTTGTTACATGGTAATGATTTGGACTTGCATGTAAAAAAGGTATTTGTGGCCGTACGATTGTTGCATTGTTTATGATATTGTTAGGAAGATCTTGTTATTATTTTATGGAGTTGTATTGGCGGGAATTTGAGATGCTTTCCGACATTGATTAATCTCTTTAATTTCGTTTGGGTGTTTGATTTTTTAAGACAAAATTCATTGAGTTGTGATTGATGTACAACAAAATTGCATAACACATGTACAACACTCATCATATGGGTCCCACCTCATGTGTCTAGTATTGTGCTTATGCAATTTTGTTGTACAAAAATCTTTTTCCAAATTCAATTCTTACTTGATGCGTGGATTTTGAGGTTTTACTTTTTAGAAAAAGTTGAATAAAATATAATTTATTTTTTAAAAAGTTGAATAAAATATTATTTATTTTTGAAAAAAGCAAAAGCAAAATCAGAATCATATTTGTTTTTGAAAATTCTTTTGCCAGACGCACAATAGCTAGGAATGTTTCTTCAGTGTTGTTAAATATATTGCAAATAATTTACATTTATTTGTATAAAAATATTGAATGTATTTTCCATCCAACTTTAAAAAAAAAAAAAAAAAGTTGCAGAATACGTCCAAAGCGTCGCTTTATTCATTTTTATTTACTCGTTACAACAGTACTCTCTAGCCATCTCTATGTAAAACTTGTGTGTGGTCCTACAAATTCAATAGTAGATTTGCACATTTTTTTTATATGAAAATCAACAAGATAGAACAAACGTTTTTCTAACTTATTTCATCAGCAAGAGCAAAACTTCAATAGACTTTGATGCTCAATTGGGGTTTAACTTACCAACTTCAACCGGGTAGCAACAACAATTGTCTGGATCAAGACACATTGGAGAACTAGTCATGCCACACGTGTCCATGCAGTTATGATACCTACAACCATACAAAGCAATGAAATAAGGATTTGAGTTGTGTTTTCCTGATATGGTGCTTAAAAGCATTTTTAATAGTCTCATCAAAATAATTTTTTGATTATTTTGATGAGGCAATTTGACGAAATTTTTCAAAATGACTATTCAGTAGCCTCACCAATTTGGTGAAAAAAAAAAGCGATTGAATACTACTCACCAACAATAGTGAGATAGTTCACTCACCAAATCTATAAAAAACTATTAAAATTTTCTTTCTTCATTTTTTTTTGTTTCTCTCTCATGCATCATACACAATTTCCATTTTGAAAAAGATTATTTAAATGGAATAGTAATAGTTGGGAGTGATTTAAAAAAGTGAATGGCTAAAATAGATAAAAGTGATTTTTCATTATTTTGGCTCATGAAATTTGATGAGGTGATTAAGAATGCTTTTAAATACCCATATTGTAACATTAATCGTTAAAGGAAATATTTACAGTCAAAACACAAAATAAGTTACGTACGCTGTTCAATCAACTATATAAAAATTATAGAACCCTTTAGCCTTTAGCTCTCAACCCTCCATTTTAAATTGAATAGAATAGCGCTTCTATTTATATATACACACCGAGACTGTCACTCAGCTTTGTTTTCTATTGAATACAAACAACAAGAAGTCTTTTCGTACACTAAAAAACCATTAATATATGTACAAAAATTAATATTGCAAGGTAAACAAATTTAACATAAGGAATAAGAAAAACATTTATGCGAAGGAGAGGAAACGATACCAATAGAAAAAACTAGGAAAGTCACCAAAAGCAAAGAGAATGTTGCAGAATATTTCACATTGAGTTGAAAAAAGTGCACTAAAACAATTCACTTTAACGTCAAATGAATGAAGAACACATATAAACTTATGGCATATATATAGCCAAAAGCAAACTTGATATGTCTTAAGAAAATGCCCATATATAATATTAGGTGAAATATCAGACGATAAAAGAAAATTTGAAATAAATTTAATAAAAGGATATATCAAGAAACGTCATTTAAGTGAAAACAATTAAGGAAAAACATTAATTGACATGAGTCGAAGAAAGTTAAAGAATAAAATACGGAAATGTATTAAAGAATAATGAAAAACCATATTAGAAAGGTAAAATAAGTTACAGAAATGAAAAAAAAAAATTAAAATAAATAAGAGAATATTTATACAAAAATATGGTGTTTTTTATTTGAAAAAAAATGTCGTTTTTGAAAGTCTATCTCAAAAATATCTTTTATGTTGCATGTCGAAGGAACAATGCAAAATCATATATAGAAAGATAAAATACAATATAAAAAATAGAAAGATATTAAGAGAGTATTAATTATAGAAAAAAAAATGGAGTTTTTTCCTTGAAAAATAACAACAGTTTTTTTTTTTTTTTTTTTTTTTTTTCAGAATAATCTTCTCTTAACTTTTTTCTTAAATTAATGCATTTTACGTTTCACACAATCTTCGCAAAGGCCATAATGGGAAAAGAAGTTACAGATACGAAGAATTGACGGCATCAACAACTGTAGAGTTTATTTTGTGTTTAATAAGGAATTTTTTCAGTTTGGTAAGTATCTGGTTATTAGGCAAGTATTCGTTATTTATTTTTGTGTTCAATAAGGGATTTTTCCAATTTGACAAGTATTGGGTTATTAGGCAAGTATCTATTATTTTTATGTCAAATTCACTAAGAGAAGGGGGGGGGGGGGGGGGGGGTGCTAATAGTAAAATGTGTGGGCAGCAAGTAAGTCCACTAGGGTAGGATGAGGGTTTTATTCTAATCCTATTTAATTCCCTTGTTGTATTCAGTTGAGGACAGATTATGATGGAATAAAAAATGTGTTGTTTTCTTGAGATGCGATTTCTCTTTTTTTTTTTTTTTTTTTTTTTTTTTGTGGTGAGACGCTGCTAATACCAGTGAGACTCTGATTCAACCTATCACCTTCGTTATTTTGGTGAGATTCTAAATTAACGTAGATTTATTTTTATTCATGTTATTTTCCTATCCTCTACTGCGTCAAGAATAAGAGAGTTGTGTTTTTCGGACGCGATTTAATTTCTTTGGAAGCAAATTAAGATTAATTCTTTTCATTTCCTTCTATAATAAGTAATAATACTACATGCTTAATTCTTATTTCACCTTCGTACAACTAGCGGCTGATGTGGAGTGCATAAGTTCAATTATATGAGAATAAAGTCACAGTTAAATATTTAGTATTATTCAAATAAAAATTTGGCATTAATAATGAGATTTTACTGTAATCTATTTGGGAAGTAAATTTAGTAAAGAAGATGAGACAGCTCAACGGATCCATTTCAAATGAAATAGATACTATTTATTTTATAGTAATTAAGGATTTAAAGTTGATACATCTAATGATCTATATGGTTTCACATTATTTAAATTTTAAAAGACGTGTCAATATTAACTTCGTGTATATTATTAGATACATTAACTTTAAATCATAGATCATGGTAATGATAATGATTTGGTAATGGTAATGATTTCACATTTTTTTTTTTCTTTTTACTTTTTATTATTATTATTATTATTATTATTTTTTATGCTCTGATTTTCAGGTTGTTGCATGGTAATGATTTGGACTTGCATGTAAAGAAGGTATTTCCAGCCATATGATTGTTGCATTATTTATGATCTTGTTAGGAAGATCTCGTTATTATTTTATGGAGTTGTATTGGGAATTTGAGATGCTTTCAGACAATGATTAATCTCTTTAATTTTATTGTGACTCTATCTGATTCGTACTGGCTGTAACCTTTTAATAGCTTGGTGGCTAGCTTGGAATGTTTCTCTAGTGTTGTTAGATATTGCAAATAATTTACATTTATTTGTATAAAAATCTTGAATTTATTTTCCATCAAACATTATAAAAAACAAAAGTTGCAGATACGACCAAAGCATTGCTTTATTCATTTTTATTTATTCGCTATAACACTCTCTAGCCATCTCTACATAGAACTTGTGTGTGGTCCCATAAATTCAATGGTAAATTTGCACATTTTTTTATATGAAAATAAAAAAGATAGAACAAATATTTTTCGAACTTATTTCTTCAGTAAGAGCAAAACTTCGATAGACTTTGATACTCAATTGGGGTTTAACTTACCAATTTCAACTGGGTAGCAACAACAATTGTTTGGATCAAGACACATTGGAGAACCAGTCATGTTGCACGTGTCCATGTAGTTATGATACCCACAACTACACAAAGCAAAGCAATAAGGATTTGAGTTGTGTTTTCCTGATATGGTGCTTAAAAGCATTTCTAATAGCCTCATCAAAATAATTTTCTGGTTATTTTGGTCAGCCAATTTGGTGAAAAAAAATAAGTATTGAACACTACTTACTAACAATAGTGAGTACTGTTCACTTACCAAATATATAAAAAACTATTAAAATTTTCTCTTTCTTCTCCCCTCCTCTATTTTTATTTTTATTTTTTCTTTTAATTTTTTAATTTTATTTTTTTTTCTCTCTCATGCATGATACACAACCTCCATTTTGAAAAAAATTATTTAAATAGAATAATGATAGTTGTGAGTGATTTAAAAAAGTGAATGGTTAAAATAAAAAAAATTGGTTTTTCACTATTTTGGCTCGTGAAATTTGATGAGGCGATTAAGAATTAATGCTCTTACATATATATTGTAACATTAAACGTTACAGGAAACAATTACAGTCAAAACACAAAATAAATTACGTACGTACGCCGTTCAATCAACAATATAAAAATTATAGAACTCTTTAGCCTTTAGCTTTCAATCCTCCATTTTAAATTGAATAGAATAACGCTTCTATTTATATATACACACCAAGACTTTCACCTTGCTTTGTTTTTCTATTGACTACGGGTCCGTTTGGGTATGCGATTTCAAAAAGTGCGATTTAAAATAACGATTTTAAAATGTGCGATTTGAAAAAAGTGATTTTTAAAAACACAGTTAAGCGTTTGGCAAAATCGCAGTTTAGTCTTTAAAATCGCGAATTTACCTTTAAAATTTTACGTTTTCAAAAAAGCACCATCTTCTCTGCGATTTGAAAAAGCAGATTTTTTGCGTTTTCAAATCGCAATTTTTAAAAACGCAATTTCCAAACGATTTATGTTCTGCGATTTGGTTTAAAATCGCACTTATTGTCTACGAAATCGCAATCCCAAACGCACCTCTTTTCGTGCACTAAAAAACCATTAATATATGTAAAAATTTAATATTGCAAGGTAAACAAATTTAACATAAGGAATAAGAAAAACATTTATACGAAGGAGAGGAAAGATACCAAAAGAGAAAACTAGAAAAGTCAACAAAAGCAAAGAGAATGTTGCAGAATATATTCTTTTGGAGGATAGTGAATCGATGCAAGATGATGAGGAACTTAGGTAGCATCGACTAATTGAAGAAGATTATCAAAGTGTAAATTCTGATGATGAATTTCCCAGACTTGGGGATCCTGTTCTTGAAAAGGGTGATTCGAGTTCTGGAGACCTGATTCTGGAAAGATATCTCCCTAGCTTTGGTGATAATTGGATTCGCTCTGTTGATATTAAGCATGATGCTGGGAATGGTTCTAAGGAATGGAGTGCCCTGTTTAAGACAACGAGATCCATGGGTAATTTGCAATACTTTAAGCCGAAAAAGATTAGGGGTAAGGTTTTTATTACTCCTCCAGATGAAGCTATTGCAGAAGGTATTGCCAAATGGAGGACATGTCTGGTTGGTCAATTCATGGACAAGTCGTTGCCATATTTTTTTGGTGGAAAATGCAGTAATTTCTATGTGGAGACAGTATGGTGATGTTGAAGTGTTTTCCTTGGAGAATGGAATGTTTATATTTCAGCTGCAGGATGAGGCTTCTTGTGATGACATCTTGGACTCTCGGGTATGGCATGTTTCTAACAAGCCTCTAATTCTGAGGAAATGGCAACTAGGTATGCAAATCCTTAAACTCAATCTTACCTCTGTTCCTGTTTGGGTTAAATTCTGTCATCTTCCCATGGAGTTTTGGACTCTTACTTGCTTGGATTATGTTGCGAGTGGCATTGGGAAGCCCTTATTTGCGGATAAGGTCACAGAGGAACAACAAAGGCTTGTCTTTGCCCAAGTCTTAATTGAGACTGATGTGCATTCGGATTGTCCTAAAGAGCTAACCTTATGTAGCAGCAATGGTGAACATGTTATTGTGGGTGTTGAATATCCATGGCTACCTCCTAAGTGCTCTACTTGTGGTAACTTTGGACATGCTGCTTTTGCATGTGCCAAAAAAGAAAAAAAAAGGTGTGCTTGCCTGAGGGTCCTAGAAATGGACAAGCGAAGAAAACTAGTCCTGTGATTAAGAAAACACCTTTGGATAGGATCATCAGTAAACTAGATGGTGGTTCAAAGCCTAATAGTAAGATGGATAGGATTCGGCTTTTGAATTCCTTTGATGTTATAGGCAATTTGGAGATGGAAATGGAAGAAGATAAAGAGGTTAGGATGAGAACACCTACCACTTTTCTTGAGGTTTTTGAGAAGGCTGTTTCTTTTCGAGATAAGGGGAAGGGGAAGCTGAATGCAAGCCCTGTTGATAGGCGCATTTCTCCTCCGTGTGTGATATGAAGATCCTCTCTTGGAATGTTAGGGGTCTTAACATGCCCCTAAAACAAAAGGAGGTTAGAAGGCTTAATTTGTCCATTGTATGCCTTGTTGAGACTCTTGTGAAGATTGAAAATTTCCCTCGAATTGTGGCTAGTATGTTGCCTGGTTGGGAAGTTGTTAATAACTATTCTAAGCATTATTTGGGGAAGATTTAGATTTGTTAGGATCCTGGAGGATTTGTTTTGGAGCTTTATGATATACATGGGTAAATTATTACTTACAAATTTATATCTAAGGATTTTGGTGTTTCCTGGATGTTGTCTGGTGTTTATGGATTAAATTTTGGGACTGATAGAAGGAAGTTGCTGCAGGAATTGAGGCTGATTAGAGAGACAGTGGATAATATCCCTTGGCTTATAATTGGGGATTTCAATGTTATCCGATATCCTCAAGAGAAGTGGGGTAAGGAAGGATTTTCTTGCTATGAAAGGGAGTTTGTGGAGTGCATTTAATAGCTGGAGATTGATGATCTAAGTTTCTCAGGCTACTTTCATACCTGGACTAATAATCAGGTTGGTGAAGCTTTTGTTTCAAAGAAACTGGACAGAGTTTTATCCAATGGGGCTTGGCTGCATTCTTTTGGTAGCACTTCTGTTGAATTCTTAGAGAGAGGGATTTCTGATCATTCCCCAGCCCTTATAAGTGTTGCTAGCTTTGTTAGTTATGGGCCTAAGCCTTTCAAGTTCTTTAACTTCTGGACTACTCACAAAGATTTTTTGGATTGGATCAGAGATGCTTGGAGAATTGATGCTGAAGGGTACTCGATGTTTTGTTTTTATGCAAAACTTAAAGCATTGAAGGATGTGTTGAAGAAGAAGAATAAGGAAGTGTATGGAGGACTGGGTCAGAAGGTGTTAAAGGAAAGGCAGGATCTTGCCATGGCTCAAGTCCAATTTGTCTCTTACCGAGGTAATACTGACTGTCGAAGGAAGGAAAAAGAGTGTTTGCACTTGTCGATGTCTCTTCTGACAGCAGAGGAGAAGCTTCTTAAACAGAAATCCAGGATTCAGTGGCTCAACCTTGGGGATGGGAACAATTCTTTTTTCCATAACTTGGTTAAGGTGAGAAATTCTTCAAACCTTATCAAAGTGTTAATGGATAATGAGGGAAACATCATATATGACATGTAGAAGATTAGCAATATGGCAGTCAACTTTTATAAACAGTTGCTTGGACATTCTAGTCATGAGTTTAATTCTGAGAAAGCTGCAAGGGTGTCTAATCTGTTCAAAAAGAAATTTTCTGTGGTTACGGTTGCTGGAATGAGTGCTCCAGTCATTAGACAAGAGATAAAACAGGTTGTTTTTGCTTTGAATCCTAGTAAAGCCCTGGGTCCTGATGGCTTCTCTACTGGTTTCTTCCAAAAAGCTTAGCCTGTGATAGGGGGGAGCACTTATGTGAGGTAGTTTTGGAATTCTTCTCCTCTGGTCAGCTGTGACATCCCACATCACTTGGGAATGGGGATGTGCTTATATGTATAAATGCACCATTTTTGACACAACGCGTTTTAAAGCTGTGATGGTCATGAACCTATTAGAACTCCGCAGTTAAGCGTGCTTTTGTGATAGTAGTACCGGGATGGGTGACCTCCTAGGAAGTCTGGTTCAGGTGAGCGAAAAGCGGACAATATTACGTCATTGGGGATGGATCGTTACAAATGGTATCAGAGCCATTGCCCAGCCTTAGATGGGTGGAGCGTGCACAAGCCCAAGAGGGTCGCCAGTGGGCACTCGTTGGGATGCCAAGAAAAATGGGGTGATCCCATAAGGATCGCCAGCGGGGACGCTGGGTCCCAAGAGGGGGTGATTGTGATGTCCCACATCACCTAGAAATGGGGATGTGCTTATATGTATAAATGCATCATTCTTGACACAACGCGTTTTAAAGCCGTGATATGAACCTATCAAAACTTCGCAGTTAAGCATGCTTCTGCAAGAGTAGTATCTAGATAGGTGACCTTCTGGGAAGTCTGGTTCGGGGGAGTCAAAAGTGGACAATATTGCGTCATTGGGGGTGGGTCGTTACATCAGCTCCTTAGAGAGGTGAATTCCACCATCCTTACATTGATCCTTAAGAAGAAAAATGCTACATCCATGGGGGATTATCGGCCTATTTCGTGATGCAACTTGGTTTACAAGTGTATTACCAAAATTCTGGCTAATAGAATGATACAAGGGCTTGAAGAAGTGATAAGCTCTAATCAGGGGGCTTTTATCCCTAAGAGATGAATTGCTGAAAATATACTCTTAGCTCAAGAGGTGGTTTGTGATTATCATAAGGACAAAGGGTTTCCTCGGCGTACTCTGAAGATAGACTTGATGAAAGCTTATGATTCCTTGGATTGAGAATATATTCTACACTGCCTACACTGTTTTGGAGCATCTGCAATTTACATTGATTGGATCCGGGCTTGCACAATTCCTCCTAGTTTTACCATTGCGTTAAATGGTACTTTGGTGGGACATTTTTCAGGGATGAAGGGGCTTCGTCAAGGAGATCCTATATCCCCATATCTCTTTGTGTTGGCTGTGGAGGGGTTGTCTCTTTTGCTTGAAGAGGCTGCAACTTCACCTCTGTTCAATTTTCATCATAAATGCAAGGTTGTGAGGTTGAATCATTTGTGTTTTGCTGATGATCTGCTTGTCTTCTCTGCAGCCACTTGCAATTCTGTTTCAGCAATTCTTAGTGCTCTTGCTGAGTTTGAATCTTTGTCGGGACTGAGAGCTAATCCTTCCAAGAGTTCCATCTTTATTGCTGGAGCTTCTTGTGAGGTAAAGCAGTTGATAGTGCAAAATATTGCATATTTAATCCCCTTAATTTACATTAGTTAATTCTTTAGCTGTGTCTTAATTTAATGTTTTGTATTAGATTTGTGTTTTTAGTGTTTTATAGGTTGCTAAAGGAAAACGGCAGCTTTAAGGTAAAAAATGCAAAGTTTGGAAGAAAGAACACTTTGAGAAGACCTAGATAATGTGGTTATGTTTAATCAAATCAATAAAATGATTAAACCAGAATTTCTATAATTGGAGTCATAATCAGATTGGATTAAATTTTAGATTCTGCACATATCATAGTATTTTAGTCATAACTTTTCGTTCAAGTATCGGATTAAGGTGAAACTAGTGGCGTTGGAATGCTAACTCAAACTACTATAAATCATTGAGAAATTGGATTTTTCTATTTCGGACGTGTGCTATGTAAAAATTATCCTGCAATATAAGAACACAAATTTGAACAAATCCTATATATTCCGATTTGTACTAGGATTGCTTCCTAATTTGACTAGGAGATTGAAGTACAGTTTTTATGGGATCTAGGGCTTCTAGGGTTTGTCTGCTCTATAAATACACTGCTAAGCCTTAAGAAAAAGATGAGGAGAAGCTAAAGATCAGAAATATTTTCTCTTTTTAGTTTAGTTTTTCTTTAGGTTAGGTTTTATTTTTTTATTTTTTTATTTTTATTTATTTTTATCATGTGTAGATAATTCATCAACTAAGGTTGAGGATGAAGCCTCATCAATGAAGAACAACAACACTTCCATGTAAGTCTTTATTATCCAATTTTATTTGGTTTAATTTTTCCAATGTTTTACTTCTTTTCAATGTGTGGAATGATTTTTGGATATCTTTTATGATTCAAGGATACATTTGATGATTTGAGATAATTTCACATAATTGATTGCTTGGTTTTTATTTATAAAAAAATTGGATATCCCTAGTGGTTTATTCTATGGATACAATTGATGTTTTGATTTAAATTGAATATCTAGTTGTGATTTATGGATACATTTGATGATTTGATTTAAATTGGATTTCTTTTGTAATTTGTGTAAAGAATGGATACATGTAGGGCTGTGCAGCGGTTCGGAAGTCGGTTAATCGGTCAAGTCGGTTCGGTTAACCGACCAAGTCGGTTAAGTCGGTTAATTACCCGACATTTAACCGACAAGAAAAATTTCCGAAATTTTCGGTTAAGGCGGTTTAGGCGGTTAGGGCGGTCGGTTAATCGGTTTTGGGCCTCATTTTTTATTTTGGGCCTCATTTTTTTTTTTGGGTCTCATTTTTTTAATGGGCCAAAATTCAAAAAGACTAAAAAAAAATCAAAATAATTTTAAAGCCTTTAATCTTTATGCAATTATGCTTGAAGCTTGATTTGTTTCCAAATTGATTCTGAATTCAATCATATTTTAAGTCTTCTTATTAAATATTAGGGATAAGTTTAAGCCCATGTGTGAGAATAAATGCTAAATGTTTGAATTCACTCTTCTTCTTTTTTTGCAACTTCAATTTTTTGGGATAAAATTAACATATAGAAGTGATTGAATAAATTATCTTGCTTTGTTTCAGAATTCAGACGGTCAGACCTTGGAAAAGTGCTTCTCCTTCCTCAATTCGGAGGGCTTCCTCAATGGGTATCAAAAAGGGCTATTTTTATATTTATTTTTTTTCATTGCATGCAGGGGATACATTCCCTCTTGGATGTGCTTAACTTTGACAAATCAATCATTCACCACAAGGTATTTTTTCTCTAAGACTTAACTTGTGCAGTTGTGCTATAGATTACTAGTTATTTTATTCAATCATTTGAGATAATTAAATTCCTTTTGCTCTTGCAGTACTTCAAGGAAAACCCAGATTACAATAAATTCAATAATCCTGCTTACAACACCAAAAATGGAATATACTCACAAGGTTGTGGACTGGAAAATGTAATGATATCATGGGGGCATGATGACTACATGTCTACATGTACTTGGTATATATATTAATTATATATATATAATTAATATATATTTCTATTCTGATATGTGGTCCAGTGGTCCTATTTTCACACAGCAAAATCAAAAATGGTCTTGAAACAAACAATAGCCAAGTCAAAAAAATTCTAATGACAGGCTTTGACAGCTGAAAAATCAAACAGAAATATGAGTAAGTTAACATATATTATTCGTGTACAGAACATGGTGACGTAGGCTCCATCAAGTCAGGCTTATAACAGACTAACAGTAGAATAAAACCTAATAGTTGAAAAAAAATCCTAAACACAAGCAAGATTTGACAAAACAATTATAAATTGACAATTCACGAACCAAATCAACAACTGGATTTAGGGAGATAAAGAGTTTCGGAGAGAAATTTAAAAAACAGAGACTTGAAGAGTGAATGGGATATAGTTATTAGTCAGCCATACGAGTGAAGCTGTCTCCTGGGCACAAAAAATAAGACCAAAAGTGAAAAAATAAGACCAAAAAACTATCTGTATCATCCTAAAAAATGCAAGAAAATAAAATTAAAAATGCATGAAAGTATGAAACATTGAAACTGATGAAAGACAGTTTGCATTCATTTGCTCAGAATTCCTTTGCATATTCTGGTAAATCAGAATCATCAGATTATCAGAATATCAAATTCAGGATTCATCATAGCACACATCAAACAAAAAGAATATCTTCTGACTTCTATAGTTCTATCTCTATCTCTATCTCAATACCAACTCACAATAATAAGTATAAACTTATCACTTATCAAGTTTCCACCAACAGGCAACCACTCCAGAATTCCAAACATTACCAGTTCCAAATGCTCCAGAATTTCAAACAAAAGTTACAAAACCATAATTTAATAGTAACAAGCTAAAAATTACAGTTCTAAGTCTTCAACAAAAACTTCTATAGTCTGATGACTTTCAATTTGCTTCCTTGATCAGTTGATCCTTCAATAATCAAACAAATCAAAAAACATAAGTTATAAATATAGACTATATAGTGATCAATAAAAAAGAGTAAAAGACCATTAGATCACAAACAAGTAAATGTCAAGAAATTGAAGAAAATAATAAGATGAAAAAACATACCACTTACTTTCAACGTGACAAAGTACATCCTTCAAGCCTCATTGTCAAATGTAATGGAGTCAGACATAATTTCTACCACAAGAAAATTTTAAAAGAATTAATAAAAATCAATTCAATCGAATAATTGGAACAATGAACAAATATGATTCACAAATATTACCTGAGTCAAGCTTATAGCTATCTTCATCATTCTCACTGACATAAGAAGATCTCAACCAACTCTGAGTACATATAAGAGCCTCCACTGTTTTCGGAGCTAAAGAACTCCGAAAAGGATCTATGACACGACCCCCAGTGCTAAATGCGGACTCGGAAGCAACAGTGGTGATCGGAATTGCCAAGACATCTCGTGCAACATCAGCTAGAACCGGAAACTTTGATGAATTTATCTTCCACCACGTCAAAGCATCAAAACTTTTACTTGGTGGCTCAACATCTTCCGCAAAATATCTTTCTATCTCTGTCCGACACAATGCCAAATTTTTGGATGCCGAAATGAATGGAAGTCTGTTAAAGCATTTTTTTTACTTCTAGAAGTAGTAGAAGCACCCGCACCCATGCCACCCACTGAAGCTGAATTTCCGCAACTCTGCTCTTCATTTGACTTGTCTCCACTTCCTCCAACGTTCGTTACATTCTTAGCATAGTGATTATACAACTGCTCCAATGTATTCTTCAATTTGGTGATAATCCTCTCTGTTTTTTCTTCACCTACATTACTTCTGAACCAAAATTCTAAAATAATTATCTTGTAACGCGGATCAAGCACAGCAGCAACAAACAACAAAGGGTTAATTTTCTCAAAGTCTCCCCAATACTTGTATTTTATTTTCATCCTGATCGCCATAGAACTCAACAAATCATCATCACTTTCACAATACTCAATCAAAGCATTATAAACATTTTGGAGTACATTGAAATAATTGTTAGAAGTTGAGTATGAGGAACCCGATATCTCAATTGTCACCTCATAAAACACTTGCAAAAATTTAGCAAAGTTCCTAACATTTTTCCAATCTTCATCAATCGGAACCCCCAACCCCCTTCTCCCTCCACCATCCTCACACAAGTAGTTCCCAAAACTAACATCTTCATCTAACATTAGTTCAAATGCACTTTCATACTTTTCTGCCACATCCAACATCATATAAGTGGAGTTCCATCGAGTTGGAACATCAAGAACCAATGAAGCATGATACCCAACTGTCTTCCTTTCCGCACAAGACTTGAAGATGGCCAATCTTTGAGGGGATCCCTTTACATATTTCACCATATTTCAGATCTTTACGATTGAATCATCTACATCTTTCAATCCTTCATGCACAATTAAATTGATAATATGTGCACAACACCTTACATGAATAAACTCATGGCGACAAATAACTCTATTATTGGCCATAGTTCGCTTTTTAAAACAATCAATCGCAGTATCATTTGCACTTGCATTGTCAAGTGATATTGTCAATAACCCTGAAATCCCCCATTCCTCCAAACATTGCTCCAATTCTTTTGCAATCGTTAACCCCTTGTGATTCGACACTTGGCGAAATGCCAATATTCTTTTTTGATATTTCCAACTAGGATCAACGAAATGTCCAGTGATGCACATGTAATTCATATTTTGAATCGAAGTCCATGTGTCAGTGGTTAAACAAACCCTTTGACTAGTTTTCAAAAACTTGGTCCTCATTGTTTCCTTAGTCCGCATATACAACTTGATACAATCCCTCATCAATGTATAGCGAGAAGGAAGCTTAAATCGTGGCTCTAGAACCTTGAACAGTTTCTTAAACCCCATCTTATCCACAGTTGAAAAAGGCATTTCATCCACAATAATCATCTCACAAAGCGCCTCCCTAATGATTTTTTCAGAGTACTTCGCAATCATTAGGTTCTTACAACTACTAGTATCACCATCACCCTCACTTGGCACAGACTCAAAAGTGAACTTCGATTGAGATACATCTTGATTAGCTAATAATGCTTTGTACTGTTGGCATGCTTTGATATGGTACAACATGTTAGAGGTTCCATTGCTCTTTCCGTGACATTTATACTCAGCCCCACAATAATTACAACGCGCCACAGGTTTATCTGCAGGACTTTCTGGATCCTTAGTAAAATGTTGCCACGCTATGGATGTTTTCCTAACATTTCATTTTCTTTTGTTCTTAGGGAGTGGTGGTCGTCCACCACGACCAGCACATCTAATCCCTTGTGTATCTGCCTCTAACTCTTCAGAATCACTGTCAACATCAATGCTTTCTTCAATACCTATTGAACTATCAATAGGAGGAGACAGATAACAAGATGCAGCTACTGATGATGCAGGTGTAGGTGCAGGTGTAGAGGTACCAATAACCATAGGTGTAGGTGTGGGTGTATCCATCTGACCATCTAAATTATAAAATAATAATAATAATAATAATGATCAAACTTTTCATACTACCATGAAATCTCAAAAACATTCCAAATATTGTTAAGAGAACTTAGAGGCTTATCAAAATTTCTTATTGAAAGGAATCAAAGGATCACATCAACAAATTACATATGTATACAATTTTTTATTGAAAGGATCACATCTAAAATTTCTTAGAGGCTATCTATGTGAACTGTGAAGATAGTTGAATTTGAAAATGTGATTAATACAAGGAACTATTTATAGCTAAAATAAATGTCATTTCTTAGATAATTGCCTAATTGGTGTCCGGTGTTCATACTTCATAGTGATGCAGTTGATGCCTTTTGGTTTTATTTTTTGTTTTAATGTTTTTTGTCAAATTTAATATAAACTAAAAGGTTCCAAAAATTGAAAATAAACAACCCAGTTAATAACAAAATAAACAAAATTCATTAGTTTTGAACTAAATAGAACATACAGATACTGTTAAAATAAAAAGTGTAGTACATTCATACATTTTGATATATCGCAGGGTTAGAATATTTTTGAGTTTACATTCATTGATTCATACATTGAATCATTGATTGTGAATTTTAATTTGCTAAAAGCCTAAAACGAGTTGGACGATGGACATAGATCCTAAAAGTTTTAAGAAATAATATACCTAAAAAATTATTCTTGTTCAATGTTCAGACTTCAGTACTTCAGTTGAATCAGTTCCTAACTTGCTCAGTTGCTCTGCAATGGCCGACTGGCTGTTTCAGTGTTTCAAAAAAAAAATTAAAAATGATTCATATTAAAATGATAGTATGATTATGATACATCAAAAAACATTAAGATTAAGAGAAGAGAGAGAGAGCTACCGGAGAGAGAGCTGGGCCCGCTGGGGAGAAGAGCCGAAGAGGGCAGTCAGCAGACTCAGCACGACGGCACTGAGCACTGCTGTCTGCTGCACTGAGCAGTCGGCGACTCGGAATTGGGCAGCAGGGCAGGTCACCGACTCATAGGTGGCCAGGTGGGGTCGTGGGGACTCGGGGAGGCACCGCAGGCCCGCAGCAGCCGGCACTCAAAAGGCGGCAGCAAAGAAAATCCCAGATCCAAGATTCCAAATGACCAAATGCCTGAATCACTGAATTCTCAATCTCATTCACTGGAGACACTGGACTGACTGGAGAGTGGAGAGGGGATCCAGGAGGACCACTGGACCAGGACTAGGAATTGCCGAATCCGGCGAAATGGCGAATCGGGATAGGTCAAGACTCAAGACTCAAGCCAAAGCGGCAAAGCCCGAAAGGCTGAAAGCCGTCACTCGTCAGGACTCAGGCGTCGACACCGTGAAGGTTACTAGGTTAGGTGACTTAGGTCAAGCTGTTAAGGCCTCAACGCTCAAGGTTCAGTGGCTGTGGTTCACCGTTCGCGAAACTGAAGAGTGAAGAGGTCTGACCGTCTGATGAAGAAAGAATGCGATGATTATATAGTAAGCCCAAAACGACGCCGTTTTGAATATATTTTTTTTAAAAAAATGAATTGAAACAAGTACGACATCGTTTTTTATCATTAAAACGACGTCGTTTCTGATTAGGCGGTCGGTTAACCGACCGGTTAACCGGTCGGTCAAAAACGGTCAAAAATCGGTTCGGGCCGGTTCGGAAAGTCGGTTAACCGCTTAACCGACCGCCTACCGAACCGACCAGTTTCGGTAAAAAAATTCTATTCCGACTACCGAACCGAATTTTGTCGGTTAAGTCAGTAGGCGGTCAATTTCGGTTTGGTCGCGGTTCGGTAGGCGGTAATCGGTTAATCTGCACACCCCTAGATACATGGAATGATTTTGATTAAATATTTGAAGCATAGTAAAATATACCCAAGATTTTAATTGTGAGAACTTCCGATTAATATTGATGAACATGGAGTATGTTGTTATGATTCGATGGGTGTGGATTCTAAAACTTTAATACATTTTCTTTTGTTTTGTTTTATTTTATTTTATTCACCAAAATCAAACCTTTTTTCGGAACTAGGTTAAGATTTAATTAGTTTAGACATAAATTTTGTTTTCAAAAGCACAATTCCCTGTAGGATCAACCTCACACTTGCAATCCATTAACTGCAAACGATTCGTGCACTTGCGAATACAATTAAAATTCACAATAAGTTTTTGGCGCCGTTGCCGATGAATTGTTTGATTTTTGGAAAAAATTTATTTCTAAATTGATTTTATCTTTCTACTAGTTATAATTAGGATTTTTATTTTTATTTTTTATTTGCAAATTGTTTTTGTTCTTCTTCTTCTTCATTTTTTTTTTTAAAAAAAAAATGATTGATGTTTTATGTGGGATATTTGCATGTTAAAGAGTGAGAGTGAAGCATGGATTTTTTTTTGATAATAATAGCAATTTTTCTACACAACATGCTTCACTTAGTGGTAGGACACCCGCTCCAACCAATTATCCTCACAATTTCTACCCACATAAACCATGTTCATATTGTTTCAATCATTATCATCATGTCAGTGATTGCCTAGCATTTAGACAATTTTCCAATTGATCTTGTGAACAAATCAGCACAAATTTCTCCAACTTGGGGTTTGATTCAAATTCCAATTTTTACAACTCGAATTGGAGCAACCATTCTGATTTCTCTTGACAAGCTCAAGCCACGGAAAATTATGCTCCCCAATACCATGAACTGCACCATCCTCAATATCCGCAGTTCGATCACCAATCTTCACATCATTCATTCTACAATTATCTGGCACAAGAATTATCATTGGAAGACACACTCAAAGCTTTCATACAAGAAAGCAGCCAAACTATACAAGAGCTTAGCCAGAATATACAAGAGGTAAAGACCGCCACTATGAGCAATAGCCAGAATATACAAGAGCTTACATAGTTCACACATTAAGCTTTTGCCAAGATGGAAGGACAAATCGATTATCTAGTTGTTGAATTCAACAGAATAGAGGAAGAAGAGTTTCAAAGTTAGCTGATGGCTAGAGGGCACTACATGATTGATGATGATGAATCCAACAATACTTGTCATGAACATGTCCCTGCCACCACCATACTTGAGAGTGAGGAAATTGTGGATGATAATGAGGAGGAAGAAAAAGAAGGGCAAGTTGAGAACACAGAGCCAGTTGAGCCCCTAGCAGATACAAGTTTGTCCAATGACAAGGAAGTGAGTACCGAAGCTCATTCCTTTATCATTGTCCCTCTTGAGACACATCATGAACCCAAAGCTTCAGTTCTTCAATGTCTCAAAGAGTCATCTTATGCCAAAATTCTCAAGGATTTATGCATGCAAGCACGCAAATCTAGGAATCATCGTCCCAAGAAATTTTTTTGAAGCAAGCAAGTTGGCCTCCTCAGATGGCAAAACATCTTTCCAGAGTGCTACAAAAGATTAAAGAAGAAAGGGTGGAAGGGATTGTTTGGACATCCAAATGATCAGGGAAAGTATGGTAATTTTTCTTTTTTATTTTCTGCATTTAATTTCTGAGTTCTTTTTCCTTTTTCATTTTATTTTTGTTTCCGACAGCTATTAACCTTTTGATGTTTGTTTCTATGAGAAAATATTGTTGTTAGTTTTGTCGATAGGTGTTTTGGTGTTTAAGTTTAGGGGACGCCCTACCCTTTTTCACACCTTGATGTTTATGTACTTCTGGTAGTATATTTTTATACTACACATTGAGGGCAATGTGAAATTCAAGTTTGGGGGTATGGAAAAACACTCTGTCTGTTTGTTTGTTTGTTTATTAATTTGTCTTTTTGTTCTAAAAAAAATTTTCAAAAAAAAAAAAAAAAAACTTGTTTAATGTTGTTGATTGAGCATGATTACATTGCAAATGTGGTTTACATGTCATTGGTTTGTTTAACATATTGAACACTGCATGTCATTAAAAATCTGAATTTTTTGACTCGTTTGCTGGATTTGAGAGACATTACTTGTTTGAATTGATTATCACAAGTATATTAGCATTGGTTCTGTGAGGTATGAGATTTGAATTGAGGAATCTGTCTTGAGATTTGTAGGATGATTTGTTGATAAAACCTTGGCTTAATTTTTTTTTAAAAAAGCAAAAAAATATAAATAAATAAATAATAAAATTGTCAGTTTGGGTTTTCATTAAGTAACTGAGCCTCTTGTCTCATTAAGCATTAAGCGTTCATGTAAAAAGATGATAAATTCAATTTGGCTTATTGTATGGCTAGTTTGGTTTCGTAGCATTTTTGACTTGAGTAATTAAGCCCTTATGGATGTTTCTACATCTAGTGCCCTAAAACTATCTGGTTTGGGAGTCACTGGCCCAACACTCATTACATAGGTCAATTAGAAAACTTAAGTGAGTTAGACATTGCACACAAAAAAAAAATAAAAATAAAAAATAAAAAAATGCACATTTTGATTTAAACCTTAGTTGTTTCATCTAATAAAATTCCTATAAATTTTGAAGTACACAAGCTTTGAGAAAAATTGAAACCTCATGAGTCTATGTTAATCTCACTTTGCACTTATTTGACCATATGTTGTCTCAATTATCTAGCTATGAGTTGAATGATTTTTGATGTCTTGATGATATGAGTGGATGTTCACCTTGTTAAACTTGCTCATCATGATATATGAATCATGTGTTTGTGTTGAAGTTCTTGTTTGTCAACTACATAGTTGCTTTAAAATGTTTATGGGTATTGTGACGACCCTTTTTTTTTTTTTTTTTTTTTTTTTTTTTTTTTTTTTTATACAAAACATTTCATAAACTTTAATCTCTTAAAATACAAATGGATCTTCACAGTGGCACGACGATTTGTCGCAAAGCCAACATGTGATGCATATCCCATAATATGTACCTGGTAAATCAGAGTATGACATCTATCTAACTATGCAGCGGAAAACATAAATCTAATAGCGGAAATCATATCTCAAACATCTATCACCAATTAATTACAACAAGAGTCATTTAACATCTATCTGTTTAAGTCTTTCCTCAATATAACAAATACATAACAGAAATGGCTTGACATAGATTAGGTGACACAAGCGTCACAAGCCATAACAAAACCTATAAAACTGAAGACACCCATGGTCCTGCAATTACGACCGTCGCTGCGAGCTTCGGTTATAATATCCTACGTGCAACATCATCACTACGACCGGAGTACCTGCAGCCAGAGGAACATCATCTATACGGTTGTGGGGGTTTGCCACATCCATATAGGTGAAATGATGAGTTCACCGCCTCAGTACATAATACTGAGACCTCAGTGATATTAAACTAACTGAGTTTTCCAAATGAACCAACTTTTCTTTTTAGTCTCGCGAACACTATAACAGCTACCAATTTATAAAATTTTGTTTGAAAACCCCCATAGCTGATATAGCAAACACCGACTATCAGAAAACATTTAAAACATACTATGTAGTTGGACCCATACGTAGAAGTTCCATTGGCCTGGAAGCAACCACGTATAAACCCAGCTACAATAATAATTTTATGTTGGTAGCTCAAATGCACATAGGCCTAACATTATTAACTGTGATAACACTGTGCCTCAGGGCATTACAACTTCATGTCAAAGCACATAGTTGTCCATGCGGTTATTAGAGTAAGACTCTGATATCCAAGCACTTCTTACTGATGTGCCACGACAATCCATCTACCTACTCCCAAGCCACACCGATATCGCAACCAATAGCATCAAAACCAAGCACACTAAGCTTAAAACATGCCATCTCGCTCATTAGTACAAGCTTACTATCATTTTTCGAACATGGTTAACACGGAATCCTAGGGCATTACAAATTCATGTCTAGCACGTAGTTGCCATGCGGTTACTAGAGTAAAACTCGGGTATCCAAGCACTTCTTACTGACGTGCCACGACAATTCATCTACTTACTCCTAGGACGCTGTATTACTCATACCAAACCATGACAATATTCTTGTTCGTCCAAGCTCAATGTTCTAAAATTATGCAACTAGACGATAACAGTATACATAAGCTCTTTTGCCATTAAAACTCTTAGGCATACTAATACATCTAGCATAAAAACTACAATATTCTATATCATGAAAACATTATACAATTTAACGATGACATGCATGCTCATGATTGTCCTTCCATTCCTTATGTCAATCCTTTCATTTCTTGTGCTTTGTCCTTTCATTCCTTTCATTCTTTGTACTTTGTCCTTTCATTTCTTTTATGCTCATGCTTTATGCTTTACAATTCAAACTCTATTCTTCTATTCTTTACAAATCATGCTTTCTTCAAATACAATAAACCAATTAACATGTAATTTTATCATTTTACTTTGCATAATTTAAATCTCAACTGTAGCTCACATTCAAATACTTTAAAAATAATTCTACACATTTCATCCATACATCATTTCATAATATCATTGATATTATTTGAATATAGTTGAAACTACTCAAATCAACCAAAACAGATATATTCAACATACAGTTGGTTCGAATTTATGAAACATATATATCTTGCGATTCTAATATAAATAAAAATAATAGTTTTTCAGTGAGTAAAATATCACTTGGCTGCATTGGACTTACGACTCCAACTCTACATTGAAGAACCCATTGAAGACTCCAATCCGGACACTATCCTGCAAACACTTATCACATTAGACTATGCTATAGGACTCATTCTATGACCCTAAAACTACCCGCGTGCTCACACGTTGTATTACTCGCTTCTAAGGCTAACTAGGTACATTAAATTATTATTAGATTAATATTGGTTATAGGTTAACATTATATCGCTTATTATCTTTAAGACACATTTACTATTTTATTTTCCTCTTTATTATTATTACAACACATTATTATTATTAATCCATTATTGGCTTGTTATTTTTATTTACTAAGTTCACATTATATATTGAACTCATGTACATGAATAGGCAGATTAGTTACTTAGTTACTTAATTATCATTATGAACAATTAAGTCTTATAGTCAGTTTATCATTTAAGCAAGTTTGGTGTATTTGGTCTATACACATATACCTACATATATGTATAGGATGCTTATTCAAGTATTCCTATCACTTACTAACTTACACCTATCTCTTAGGGTTATTTAAGTGATCTACATTATAATCGCTATCTACTATGATATTAATCTCAGGCTTTAAGTTTATGACAAATTTCGTTCTTATCCATTAAACACAATTACTAATTTATGCAACACTTTACTCTTATTAGCTATAGCTCATCTAGGTAATTTAGATTATAGGACCTTATCCTTGTTCAATGTACTAATTCATCATCATCAATTGACCCAATATCCAACCATCACCTATGCACTCAAAATCCACTACAAGCTCACCCTATGCCATATAACCATTAAAGCCAATCAACAATTTATATCCTAAAGGAAATCAACACCTAATGTTAATTACATCCAAAAGCCTAACTCTCAACATTACCTAGATAAGAAATCTACACCAAGTTTGGGTTCTACTAAGAACATCCCTCAAAATTCATTTCCAATAAAACATCAACTTATGATAAAGCATTAATCATTGGCTAACATAATCATCAATTAACCATTTCTAGATCGTATTTACCGTCAACACCAAGAGTCTAAGCACAATAACTTCCAACTCTTCTCAACCCACCAATACCTAACCTCCATTCAACAATCTCGCACCTTCCTTTCACACCAATAGCCATATCGAAGAGATTAACCAAACCTCATTTCATCATGAATCCACCATTTCTCTCCGTCCAAGCATTAACACTAAATCTTCCAATTCGAAATTACCCTTTCCAATAAATCACATCGCGTGGGCATTACCAAATGATCATACTAACACTTTAAACTTCGTAGTCATATTTATAAGTCAACACGAACCTATAAATAGGTCTTTTACCAAATTAGAGCCTCAAAACACACTTATCACATTCAAACATCCTCATCCAACTTAAAACTTTTCTCAAACCAATAATTAACAATAATATCCTCAAACCAATAATCTCCCAAAATCACCCCCCTCCGATAAAGCCCACAATTTGGAATCCATAACTCCAACAACATTCACATCAAAATCCATATTCAACCAATTGGTCCAATCACTACCAAACCATCATAACATCCATTAACTTATAGCCACCGAAAACCAACTCAATCACAACTAGAAAGCAATCCACAAAACATCATCTTGAAATGGCACAACACAATTAATAAAGAACACCCATACAATCCATACGCATTTTCGAATTTAACCCCAAAAACATAAACAAGATCAAACTCTAAGAAACCTATCAACCATGATCCTAAAATACAAATTCAAAATCTGTTTTAAAACCATCAAAGCATAAATATCCCTCACGAATCAAAATCCCTAGAGGCACACATCATTCGGCCTCTACAAAGAACCATCACTAATCTCATTTATCAACCATGATTCCTACTCAAAATCAACTCATTACAAAGCAATAATCATAGATTGAAACCACAGACCAAAACCCATTTAAGGAGAAGACATCGTCCGGTCAAAACCCCAAAAATCAAAACAAAAGCCCTAGAATTTCGGCCTAAATCCAACCCAAAGGGAACCCATCCGGTTCCACAGAAAAATCAAAGGAATGGAAGTGAAATCAAGAAGAAGGAAGAAGAAATCTTACCGACGAATTTCTGCAGAAAACCACCGGAGAAAATGGGTAGACCCACCGAACCCAGTTCACGTTCGGTTGCTCGTGGGCTCACGGGTTGTTGTGCGGGAAGAGGGAAAGAGAGGGAGAAATGAGAGGGTCGGCTAGAGCAGTGGAGCCGAGAGAGAGAAAATGGGAAGAAAAGAGAGAGGGGGAAGAGATTGGGCGTGGAAGAAGAAAAGAAAAATACTGCATATTTAAACTCCTAAATTTACGTTAGTTAATTCTTTAGCTGTATCTTAATATAATATTTTGTATTAGATTTGTGTTTTTAATGTCTTGTAGGCTGCTAAAGGAAAAATACAGCTTTAAGGTGAAAAATGTAAAGCTTGGAAGAAAGCACACTTTGAGAAGACCTAAATAATGTAGTTATGTTTAACCAAATCAATAAAATGATTAAATCGAAATTTCTCTAATTGGAGTCAAAATCGGATTGGATTAAATTTCAGATTCTGCACATATCATAGTATTTTGGCCATAATTTTCTGCTCAAGTATCGGATTAAGGTAAAACCAGTAGTGTTGAAAAGCTAACTCTAATTAATACAAATCATTGTAAAATAAGATTTTGCTATTTCGGATGTCTGATATGTCAAAAGTGTCCCGCAATATAAGAAAGCAAATCTGGACAAATCCTATATATTCTGATTTGTACTGGGATTGCTTCCTAATTTGACTAGGAGATTGAAGTACAATTTTTATGGGATCTCTAGGGCTTCTAAGGTTTGTTTGCTCTCTATAAATAGACTGCTAAGCCTCAAGAAAAAGAGGAGGAGAAGCTAGAGACCAGCAATATTTTCTCTTTTTAGTTTAGTTTTTCTTTAGGTTAGTTATTTTATTTATTTATTTATTTTTTATCATGTGTAGCTGATTCCTCAACTAAGGTTGAGGATGAAGCCTCATCAATGAAGAAGAACATCACTTTCATGTAAGTCTTTATTATCCGATTTTATTTAGTTTAATTTTTCCAATGTTTTACTTCTTTTCAATGTGTGGAATGATTTTTCGATATCTTTTGTGATTCAAGGATACATTTGATGATTTGAGATAATTTCACATAATTGATTGCTTGGTTTTTATTTATAAAACAATTGGATATCCCTTGTGATTTATTTACGGATACAATTGATGTTTTGATTTAAATTGGATATCTAGTTGTGATTTACGGATACACTTGATGATTTAATTTAAATTGGATTTCTTTTGTGATTTGTGTAAAAAATGGATACATGAGATGATTTTGATTAAATATTTAAAGCATAATAAAACATATCTAAGATTTTAATTGTGAGAATTTCGAATTAGTATTGATGAACATGGAGTTTGTTGTTATGATTCTGTGTATGTGGATTCCAAAACCTTAGTACCTTTTGTTTTGTTTTATTTTATTTATGTTTTCTTTTATTCACCAAAATCAAACCTTTTTTTGGAACTAGGTTAAGATTTAATTAGTTTAGACATAAATTTTGTTTTCAATTCTCTGTGGGATCGACCTCGCACTTGCAATTCGTTAACTGCAAACGGTTCGTGCACTTGCAAGTACAATTAAAATTTACAATAGTAGCATAATTTGTCTTTGCTTTATATGCAAGAAGGGAAGCTCCCTGTGAGATACCTGGGAGTGCCATTGATCCCTAAAAGATTATCTTCCTCAGATTGTGAAGTTTTGGTTGGTCGGATCACGTCTAGAATTGATTCCTGGATTGTGAGGAAGCTTTCCTTTGCTAGTCGTCTACAACTCATATCCTCTGTACTACTAAGTTTGCAGGTCTATTGGGCTAAAGTGTTTATTTTTACCAAGCAGGTCATCAAACTGATTGATCATAAACTTAATAAGTTCCTGTGGGGAGGAAGTGATTCTAAAACTCATGCTAAGGTGGTTTGGGAGAAGCTTTGTGCTCCTAAGAAGGAAGGAGGTTTAGGGATAAAAAGTATTGAAGTTTGGAATAAGGCTTCAATGATGAATCATATTTGGAACCTTTTTATTAAAGCTTGCTTGATGTGGGTAGCATGGGTTGAGGCAAATTGGCTAAAGGGATGAAGCTTTTGGCAGGTTTCAGTCCCGGTGTCATGCTCTTGGAGTTGGAAAAAAACTCCTCCAACTTCGAGAATTAGCTAAGAAGTTTATCCGGTTCAAAGTTGGTGATGGAAGTAGGGTGTTTCTTTGGTTGGATCATTGGCACTCTGTTGGCTATTTGCTAGATAGATATGGATACAAAATTGCATATGATTTTGGTTTTCCCCTTAATACTAAGCTGGCTGCTGTTATAAAGAATGGGAATTGGTTTTGGGGCTTGTGCTAGGTTTGATACACTAGTTGATATTCAAAGCCAGCTACATGATGTTGCCTTGGGAGATACTGATGAAGTAGTTTGGGATTCTAGAAATGAGAAATACACTTGTGCTTAAACTTAGGGCAAGTTAAGGGTGAGTTTTCCACTTGTTAATTGGTGGAAAATGGTTTGGTTCCCCATAGCCATACCTAAACATGCATTTATTCTTTGGCTTGTTTTCCGGAATGCTTTGGAAACAAAGCAAAAGATGTGCTGTTGGGGTTACAATGGGAATAACCTTTGTCTGTTTTGTTATAGTGTTCAAGAGAGCATTGAGCATCTCTTCTTTAGATGTAGCATCAGTTCCTGAATTTGGAGCAATATTATGGCCGAGTGTTCTGTGCTACATGCTCCTTTGGACTGGGATGATATTCCTAGATAGGGGGCTGCTGTTCTGAGTGGTAGAAGCTTGAAGGCTACTCTGGGAAGACTTTGCTTGCGAGCTATTGTTTACCAGCTTTGGAGGTAGAGAAACAATTTGCTTCATCATAATACTCCTTGGACTGAGGAATCCATTCTTGCGCAGATTAAAGGGGATGTTCGTGCGAGAGTTTTGGCACATGGCAGTTTTCGGTGTTCTAAGAAGAACTTGGAACTTGCTGGGGTGGAATATTAATGGCTAATTTATGATTTTTGCTTGTTTTGATTGCTATTTTTTATAGTTGCTCTTAGAGCTTTTGCTTTAGTTGTTGTTGGGCGGGTTTGCTTTATGGGCTGGTAGGTTGTAAGGTTTGGGTGTTTGTGTCTTGCTGCAGTTCTGTTTTGTTGGCTGTGGTGTTGATGTAATCCGGGTTGTTCAGATTGTGTTCTAGTTTTCAATGGAGGGTTGTTTTTGTTTGTTGTTCTATGAAAGCTTTTTTTCATAAAAAAAAAAAAAAAAAAATGTTGCAGAATATTTCATATTGAGTTGAAAAAAGTGCACTAAAATACTTCACTTCAACCTCAAATGAATGAAGAACGCATAGACTTATGGCATATATATATAGCCAAAAGCAAGCTTGATATGTCTTAAGCAAATGCCGATATATAGGGGTGGAGCCTGC
The DNA here is from genome assembly GCF_958979055.1 of Alnus glutinosa. Classification (NCBI taxonomy): domain Eukaryota; kingdom Viridiplantae; phylum Streptophyta; class Magnoliopsida; order Fagales; family Betulaceae; genus Alnus; species Alnus glutinosa. Next base: position 26,265,145 of record NC_084892.1, read on the forward strand.
CATGGGCTAAGGGGGGCCTGGCCCACCCCAAGCCCCATGGATTACCAAAAAATAAAAATTTACCCATAAATTTTATTTTATTTTATTTTTAATTTTTATAGTTTTGGTCCTCCAAATTGTAAACTCTGGCTCCGCCCTTGCCCATATATAATATTAGGTGAAGAATATCAGACAATAAAAGAGAATTTGAAATAAATTTAATAAAAAAAATAGAGTAATGATTCATCACCACTCAAAGATACCACTTTTCACCACCTTGTCTATGTGGCAAGGTGGTTCCCCACTTAAAAATAAATAAAAAACTCAAAAGGTAGTGGGGGACTACCTTGCCACATAGACAAGATGGTGAAAAGTGGTATATTTGGGTGGAGGTAAATCATTACTCAAAAATATATCAAGAAACGTCATTTAAGTGAAAACAATTAAGGAAAAACCTTAATTAACATGAGTTGGCGAAAGTTATAAAATAAAATATGGAAATGTATTAAAGAACAATGCAAAAACCGTACCTAGAAAGGTAAAATAAGCTACATAAATGAAAAAAAAAAGAATTAAAATAAATAAGAGAATATTAATTATAGAAAATATGGAGTTTTTTATTTGAAAAAAATGTCGTTTTTTAAAGTCTATCTCAAAAATATCTTTTATGTTGCATGTTGAAGGAACAAAGCAAAATCATATATAGAAAGATGAAATAAAATATAAAAAATAGAAAGAAATTAAGAGAGCATTAATTATAGAAAAAAAATTGAGTTTTTTTCCTTGAAAAATAACAACAGATTTTTTTTTTTTTTTTTTTTTTTTTTTTTTTTTTTTTTTTTTCAGAATAATCTTCTCTTAACTTTTTTCTATAATTAATGCATTTTACGTTTTACTCACTATCTTCACAAATGTCATAATGGAAAAAGAAGTTACAGATGCGAAGAATAAGGGAGCTGTGTTTGCGGACGCGATTTAATTTCTTGGGAAGCAAATTGAGATTAATTCTTTTCATTTCATTCTATAGAAAGTAATAACTAGTCAATATTTACTATTCCATTTAGGGATAAATATATTGTAGCCCCTTAAACTACCACCATTTTCCGGATGGCCCCCAAACTACCAATGCTTAGATTCTAGCCCCCTAAACTACCACTTTATATTTTTTAGCCCCATCCGTCCATTTATGCCGTCAATTCTAAACAGAAATTCGAAAATACCACTCTTACACTTTGAAATTCTCATGGCTAAGGAGGGGTATTTTCGGGTTTTTGTTCAATTTATGTTAGAATTGACGGCATAAATAAACGGATGAGGCTTAAAAATCAGAAAGTGATAGTTTGGGGGGCCAGAATCTAAGCATTGGTAGTTTGAGGGGCCATCCGGAGAAAATGTGGTAGTTTGGGGGGCTAAAATATATTTAACCCTTCCATTTAAATAATAATTTTTTCATATTTATTTATTTTCTCTCTATATAATCTTTTTACAAAAAATCATTCATATCCATGAAATAAGGACATTATCGTGTGAGAGGTGGGAGATGGGAGAAGAAAATGAGAGAAAAAAGCAAAAAAATGTGCTAATCATGTGAGAGAGAAAGGTGAAACAAAATTTAGTGAGTGGGTTGTTGAGTGAAAATGCCTCATCTAATTTGGTTAGTAATTTAAGTCATCAAATTTTTTTGGTTAAAATAGTGAGGCTGCTGGGAGTAGTTTTTCAGGATTTTCATCAAATTGGCTTACCAAAATAGCTAAAAAACTATTTTGGTGAGGCTACTAGGAATGTTATACTACATGCTTAATTCTTATTTCACCTTCGGACAACTAGCAGCTGATGTGGAGTGCATAAGTTCAATTATATTAGAATAAAATCAGAGTTAAATATTTAGAATTATTTTTTTTAAAAAAAAATGGCATTAATAATGAGATTTTACTGGAATATAATTGGGAAGTAAATTTAGAACAGAAGATGGGACAACTCAGCGGATCCATTTCAAATGAAATAGATACTATTTATTTTATGGTAATTAATGATTTAAAGTTGATGCATCTAATGATGTACAAGATTTCACATTATTTAATTTTTTAAAAGACCTGTCAATATTGACTTTATGTACATCATTAGATACACTAACTTCAAATCCTAAATCATATTGTTTAAAGTGCCAAGTGGGCGTCATCAAGGGCCACTAGAACTCCATTGTCGCGCACACTAGTGCGTCCAGTTTCAAATTAGAGTCTACACATAAGTGTATAAATTCAAACATTATTTATTTTAAACAATAGTTTAGTGTGAGTTTGACCTTTTAAACGCCAATTTAAATTTCTTTTTTTCTTATGTGAGACTTTTTTTTTTAATACATATATTCCATTTAAATACATTCCAAAACCAAAAGTAACAAATATACATAATAATTTCAAAAATTATTTAACAAATAGGAGCTTTCATTTGGAGTTCTTGTATTACAATGTTATATATATATATTTCTTTATTCTTTCTCTAATAACATTTATTCTTTTGTTTGTTTTTTTTTTTTTAAAATTTTTTTTTATTTTCTTGCGGTTATATTTATGAATATTTGTCTCATTTTAATGATAATATTTTTTAAAATTTGTTTTATCCTAACAATCATATTTTTCAAGAAAATATCATATGTTTCAATATAAATAAGACTATTTCCTCCCCAATTATAATTCACCTTACCTCAACAATTTTTCTCTATTTTCCATTCAAAACGAAAAAAAAAAAAAAAGGAAAGAAAGAGGGAAACTTCAAATTTTAATAGTTTTTTATTGTTTGTGAATAGTACTCACTATTGTTGGTGAGTACGATTCACTAACCAAATTAGTGAGACTGTTGGAGACTTATTTTGGATAATTTCAACAAATTAGCTCACTAAAATAGTCTTTTGATGAGTTTACTAAAGGGAAAAATATATATTAGCACCCCAAACTACCACTCTTTCTCCGGATGGCACCCCGAACTACCAACACTTGCACTCCGACCCCCCAAACTACCATTTTCTGATTTTTTGCCCATCCGTTTATTTATACCGTTAATTCTAACAGAAATTGGGAATTCTGTTTAAAATTAAAGGCATAAATGGACGGATGGGGCCAAAAAATCAGAAAATGATAGTTTGGGGGGCTATCCGAAAAAATGGTGGTAGTTTGGGGGGCTAATATATATTTTTCCCTTTACTAAAAATGCTCTAAGGCTCGAAGGTGTTGATGATTGGTGAAAGAGTTGAATTTTGGAAAAAAAATACAATTTAGCCCCCCAAACTATTACATTTTCTCCGGATGGCTTCACAAACTACTGAAACCTTTGAAAAATGCTCATTTTGGAGAAATATTCCCATAATATCCTTGCCACGTGTCATTTTTCAATTAAAAATTGAAAAATAAAACAAATTCAAAAAATTCAAAAAAAAATTAAAACAATTAAAAAACTTTTAAATTTTTATTTTTTATTTTTAAAAAAAAACTTAAAACTAAAAAAAAACTAAAATTTTCTTTTTAATTTTTTTAAAAAATATTGCAATTGATCGGAGGATGTACTGCTTCTTTCCAGTATCGTTGTTGGGCATGATGCACAAGTTGGTAATTGCGAATTGGGACTCGCCGAGTCGGGCTATAAAATCGGTTATCACGGTGTTGTAAACGGACGATGACTGGAGGGGTGTTAGGAAGATCCGGTCGCGTTTGGGAAATAACGCCACCCCAAACATCCTTCTTTTTTTATTTTTAAATAAGAAATAAGATATAAAATTTTAGTTTATTTATTTATTTTTGATTTATTTCTTTGAATTGAAAAATGACACATGGTATGGGTATTATGAGGATTTTTTTGCCAAAAATGGTCTTTTTCAAAGGATTTGGTAGTTTGAGAGGCCAGAGTCCAAGTCTTTATAGTTCGAGGGGCTATCCGGAGAATGACTGGTAGTTTGAGGGGCTAAATTGTATTTTTCTCTTGAATTTTCATTTTATTTATTTGGGTGGAAACTCGTATTTTTTAATTTTTCAAGGCAGACGTAGAATATACATAAAATGTGTTTTATTAGGTAACAATAATAACTGCTCCATAAAATAACTCCTCATTTAGATTGATGTTGTATGCCCCAGTATTTCTCGCCTGCGAGCTCTTCAACTTCAACCAATTGAATTAAAATGCCGTTCTTATACCTAATTCAGTGAAAATATTGCAATTTCAACTTACACACAAAATATTGAATCTATTCTTTAATTGTAAAGAAAAAATAAATTAAAATACTAATACAAACTCGTTAAAAAATTTAACAAATAAATACTCCTAGCTATCGCCATAAGCTTTAAAGTAATTAACTGTTTTTACTTAGACATCCGTTACTGCAAAAAGAAATTGGTATCATACAAATCTACTCACCTGAATGTCCCACCCTCATGTGAGGGGTTGTTGTGCAGTTGTTGTGATGGTGTAGTGTAAGAATCAAATCCCTTTTATGAATTGTATTGGGAATTTGAGATGCTTTAATTTTTGACAATGAAAACACTAAAATTTCATTATGATTATCTCTTTAATTTTATTGTGATATCCGATGCGGATTAAGAAAATTTTCAAATTATTTGTTTGAATTTGAGAGAATTCGATGATTGTGATCAGAGTCGCTCATAGGACCCACCTGACTGAATAAGTAGTTTATCGAATTCTCTCAATTTCAAATAAATAATTTGAGCGGATTTGATCCATCCAATATTGACTATAACCTTTTAATAGCTTGGCAGCTCGGAGTCTTTCTTCGGGGTTATTAGATATTACAAATAATGTAAGACTCAACATTTATTTGTATACAAATCTTTTTTAATGTTTTCCATCAAATATTATAAAAAATAAAAGTTGCTGATACTACCAAAGCATTATTGCTTTATAATTCATTTCAATTTATTCGCTACAATACTCTCTAGCCATCCCTTATCTCTTTTACAATTTTACCATTGCATATGTAGAACTTGCATGTGGCCCCATAAATTCAATGGTAGCTAGATTTGCTTATCTCTTATACGAAGATGAAAAAAAGAAAATGTGAAAAAAAGAGAAGAAGAGAAACCAAACATTTTTCGAACTTATTTCATGAGCAAGAGTGAAACTCTGGTTGAGTTTGATGCTCAATTGGGGGCTAACAAACCTCCATTTGGGTAACAACAACAGTGGTCTGGATTTACACACATTGGAGCTGTATACAGGCCGCCGCAAGCATCCATGCAATTATGATACCCACAACCACGCATAACATTGCAAAAAGGATCTGGAACCTTTTTGCCTGTTATGATTCCTGTTCATCTCAAAAAGAAAAAAATAAATATTAATCAAGGCAAATATATAGTTTCATTATGCATAGTGCTTACATACCTATATTGTAGCATTATACGTTAAAGGAAACAATTACACTCAAAACATAAAATAAATTACCGTAAATTATAGATTCTTACAATATATAAATTATAGAACTCTTTACTCTTTAGCTTTCAATTACCCTCCATTTTTTTTTCTATTGAATATAAACAAGTCTTTTTGTGCACTAAACAACGATTAAGATATGTACGAAATTTAATTTTGGAAGGTAAAAAAAATTAACATAAATGAAGAAAAAGCATTTACACGGAGAAGAGAGAACGATACCAAAATAGAAAACTAAGAAAGTCACCAAAAGTAGAAAGAACGTTGGAGAATATTTCATATTGAGTTGAAAAAAGTGCACTAAAATACTTAGTTTAACAGCAAATGAATGAAGAACACATATGGACTTATGGATATATATATATAGCCAAAAAAAAGCTTGATATGCCTTAAGCAAATGCCCATAATATCAGGTAAAGAATATCAGACAATAAAAGAGAATTTAAAATAAATTTATTCAAAAAATATATCCAGAAACGTCAATTAAGTGAAAATAAGGAAAAACATTAATTGACATGAGTTGACGAAATGTATTAAAGAACAATGAAAAAAATAAGTTACAGAAATGAAAAAAAAAATAAATAAGTAAGAGAATATTAATTGTAGAAAAATATGGGATTTTTTCTTTGAAAAAAATGTCGATTTTGAAAGTCTACCTCAAAATATCTTTGATGTTGCGTGATGAAATAACAATGCAAAATCATATATACAAAGATGAAATATGATATAAAAAAAAATAAGAAAAAAAATGAAAAGGTAATAATTATAGAAAAAAAAAAATTGGAGGTTTTTCCTTGAAAAATAACAACATATTTTTTCTTTCATGTTCTTTTCAGAATAATCTTCTATTAACTTTTTTCTTAAATTAATGCATTTTACGTTTCACACACTATCTTCGCAAATGTCATAATGATTAATGGAAGAAGAAGTTACAGATGAGAAGAATAAGGGTGCTGATCGATGAGTTAGCGGACGCGATTTAATTTCTTGGGAAGCAAATTGAGATTCGATTCATTTCCTTCTATAGATCGAAAGTAATAATACCACATGCTTAATTCTTATTCTACTTTCATACAATTAAGCAACGTGGAATACATAGTGTCAAGCACATGTGCCCTAGTGTCACACACACTCGATGTCAAATTAGAGTATACAAACAACTGCATGGAATAGGTCCTCTCCATTTCATAATTCTTTACCTTATTGATCATCTTTTAAATCATAATATTCCCTTATGGAACAAAGGGTGCTTGGGATATGTTACTTCTCGCTACTCTTCTGCTAATGGTTCTCGAAAGTACCGGCTTATTTTTGATCTCTATATCATCTAAAGCAGGAACCAGAACAGACTATCAGTGATTTTTTTTTTTCTCCCATACAATTCTTATGGGCCTAGCTAGTTCTTTCTAATCATGCTTGGAAGGATCATACTGATGCTCAAATGTATGTTGAACGCAGGAATCAATATCGTCTTTATCAGTTTTTGATGTCTCTGCGTGATGATTTTGAGCTTGTTTGTGGGCAACTTTCTGCATCGCACTCATCTTCCCATTTTGGACAAGGTTGTTTGTGATATTGTCTGAGAGGAGACGATTGCATACTCTACGCTCATATCATACTCAACCTACTCATCCAGTATTAGCTGCTCACTTCTCTGATGCTTCATCTTCTCAGCACGTGCACTCTAACAAGTCAAGTCGTGGACCTCCTTCTAATAATCGTGACAACAATTATTGTTGCTATTGTTGACGCCGATGGCATATTATTGACAAATGTTGGCGCAATGCTAAATTTAGGCCTCGTTTGGTTTGTGGAATAGATCCCTGGAATGGAATGGCTATTCTTATGGAATAGTCATTCTTTTGTTTGGTAGGGGTCTATTCCTTAGAATAGGTATTCCCACCTATTCCTTTATGAAGAGGAATACCCATTCCTCTAAAAAATGAGAGGAATAGCTATTCCTTGGGTAAATGCAATATTTTCAAAAAAAAAACATTTATTTTATATTTTATTATTAAAAAAAAAAACCAAAAAACCAAAAAAACCAAACCCTTCATTGGCTGGCCGGCCACCCCAATAGGTGGCCGGCCAGCCAGTATATGGAGACGGGGGTGGTTGCACCACCCCCAGAACACCTCGTGGTAGACCTCGGAGGCGTTCCGAGGGTGGCCTGTGCCACCCCCAGAGTCCCTCGCCCACCCCCGACGAGTATTTTTGGGGTGGCCGCGTCGGAGACCACTCCGTGGGTGGTTGCGGCCACCCCCGGCTCTTGGTGGGCGGCCGACCACCCCAATGGGAAAACAAATAAGGAAAAACATTAATTGACATGAGTTGGCTTAGTAAGAAATTGTATACACCAATATGACAAGATTAAACAAATTGAAAAGGAATTTGACTGATTAGACTTTGTTCTCTATTGAAGATAAATAACAAGAAGTACTCTTTTTGTGCACTAAACAACGATTATGATATATACGAAATTTAATATCGCAATTTAAAAAAATTGAAGATAATGAACATGAAAGAATATGTATAAGAAGGTGAGAAAGCGATACCAAAAGAGAAAACTAGGAAAGTCATGACCATAAGCAGAGAGAGTATTGTAGAGTATTTCATATTAAGATGAAAAAAGTGTACTAAAACACTTCACTTTAACCTCAAATGGATAAAGAACACATTGACTTATCTCATATATATAGCCAAGAATAAAATTGATATGTCTTAAACAAATGCCCACAAAATTAGGTGAAGGATATCAGACAATAAAAGAGAATTTGAAATGAATTTAATAAAAAAAATATATATCAAGGGATGTCAAATAAGTGAAAACAAGGAAAGCCCTTAATTAACATGAGTTGGCAAAAATTATAGAATAAAATAAGGAAATATATTAAAGAACAATATTGAAAAGCCATATCTAGAAAGGTATAATAAGCTAAAGAAATTGAAAAAAAAAAAAAAAAAAAAGTAACAAAAAAAAAAGAAAAAAGAGAAGAGATTATTAATAATCGAAATATATGGAGCATTTTCTTTGAAAAATATGTCTTTTTTGAAAGTCTATCTCAAAATAATCTTTTTTTTTTTTTTCTTAAATTAATATCTTTTATTTGAGGAACAATGCAAAATCATATATAGGAAGATGAAATATGAAATAAAAAATACAAAGAAATGAAGAGCTAGAGTATTAATTATAGAAAATAATTGGAGTTCTTTTCCTAAAAAATAACAATATATATATTTTATCATTTTTTTTTCAGAATAATCTTCTTTTACTTTTTCCTTAAATTATTGCATTTTACATGCAAATTGATGTCGTATTGGGAAAAGAAGTTATATATAGATGCAAAGGAAAAAAAATATATATATATATATAGATGCAAAGAATAAGGATCGAGTAGCGGACGCGATTTTCTTGAGAATTAAGCAAATTGAGATTCTTTAATACCTTCCGGCCATTTAAAAATATTTCCAAATTAAAGTCAAATTAGTAAATATAAATAATTGTTTTGCAAATTATTTAACGAAGAGGAGCTTTTATTTGGAGTTCTTGTATTAATCTATATAAATGTAGATTTTAAAAACGGTAGGCACTTCAATGACTTCATCCATTTCTTTTTCTAAAAAAGGAGAAAGAAAAAGAAAATACAAATTTTGATTCTTTTAAAATCTCAGGAACAATTCAATAGGGGCATTTGTCTTCTATTTAGAGCTAATCTATTTTTATTTTTTATTTTTTTTATGCTCTGATTTTCAGGTTGTTGCATGGTAATGATTGGACTTGCATGTAAAGAAGGTACTTGCAGCCATACGATTGTTGCATTATTTATGATCTTGTTAGGAAGATCTCGTTATTATTTGATGGAGTTATATTGGGAATTTGAGACGCTTTCGGACAATGATTAATCTCTTTAATTTCATTGTGACTCTATCTGATACTGGATGTAACCTTTTAATGGCTTGGTACCTAGGAATGTTTCTTCAGTGTTATTAGATATTGCAAATAATTTACATTTATTTGAATAAAAATCTTGAATGTATTTTCCATTAAACATTATAAAAAATAAAAAATGCAGATACGACCAAATCATTGCTTTCTTCATTTTTATTTTTTCGCTATAACACTTTCTAGCCATCTCTATATAGAACTTGTGTGTAGTCTCATAAATTCAATGATAAATTTGTACATTTTTTTTATATGAAAATCAACAACAAGACAGAACAAACATTTTTCGAACTTATTTCATCAGCAAGAGCAAAACTTTGATAGACTTTGATGCTCAATTGGGGTTTAAGTTACCACCCTTAACTGGGTAGCAACAACAATGGTCTTGGTCAAGACACATTGGAGAACCAGTCATGCCGCAAAAGTCCCTGCAGTTATGATACCCACAACCACGCAAAGCAAAACAATAAGGATTTGAGCCGTGTTTTCCTGATACGATTTCTGTTATTCGGTTCAAAAAAAAAAAAAATTAACGCAAATATACTAGTTTCATTATAGTGGTTAAGAGCATTTCTATTAGCCTCATCAAAATATTTTTTTTTGGTTATTTTGGTAAGTTAATTTGACGAAATTGTCAAAAATGACTTTTCAGTACCCTCACCAATTTGGTAAAAAACAATAAGTGATTGAACACTACTCTCCAACAATAATGAATACTGTTCACTCACCAAATCTATAAAAAAAAATAAAAAAAATTCTCTTTCTTCCCTTATTTATTTATTTCTCCCTCATGTATCATACACAACATTCATTTTGAAAAAAGATTATTTAAATAGAATAGTTATAATTGGGAGTACTTTAAAAAAGTGAATAGCTAAAATAGAAAAAAGTGGTTTTTATCTATTTCGGCTTGTAAAATTTGATGAGGCGACTAAGAATATTCCTAAATACCTATATTGTAACATTAAACGTTAAAGGGAACAATTACAGTCAAAACACAAAATAAATTACGTACGCTGTTCAATGAACAATATAAAAATTATAGAACTCTTTTAGCCTTTAGCTTTCAACCCTCCATTTTAAATTGAATAGAATAACCCTTCTATGTATATATACACACCAAGACTTTCACCCTGCTTTGTTTTCTATTGAATACAGGCAACAAGAAGTCTTTTCCAGCACTAAAAAACCAATTAATATATGTACGAAATTTAATATTGCAAGGTAAACAAATTTAACATAAGGAATAAGAAAAACATTTATACGAATGAGAGGAAACGATACCAAAAGAGAAAACTAAGAAAGTCACTAAAAGCAGAGAGAATATTGCATAATATTTCATATTGAGTTGAAAAAGGTGCACTAAAACACTTCACTTTAACCTCAAATGAATGAAGAACACATATAGACTTGTGGCTTATACATATAGCCAAAAGCAAGCTTGATATGTCTTAAGAAAATGCCCATATATAATATTAGGTGAAATATCGGAGAATAAAAGAAAATTTGAAATAAATTTAATAAAAAAATATATCAGGAAACGTCATTTAAGTGTAAACAATTACGGAAAAACATTAATTGACATGAGTTGGCGAAAGTAATAGAATTAAATATGGAAATGTATTAAAGAACAATGAAAAACCATATCTAGAAAGGTAAAATAATCTACAGAAATGAAAAAAAATAAAAATAAATAAGAGAATATTAATTATAGAAAAATATGGAATTTTTTTATTTGAAAAAAATGTTGTTTTTGAAAATCTATCTCAAAAATATCTTTTATGTTGCATGTTGAAGGAACAATGCAAAATCATACATAGAAAGATGAAATACAATATAAAAAATAGAAAGAAATTAAGAGAGTATTAATTATAGAAAAAAAAATGGAGTTTTTTCCTTGAAAAATAACAACTGATTATTTTATTTTATTTTTTTTCATTTTTTCAGAATAATCTTCTCTTTACTTTTTTCTTAAATGAATGCATTTTATGTTTCACACACTATCTTCGCAAAATTCATAATGGGAAAAGAAGTTACAGATGCGAAGAATATATAAGGGAGCTGTGTTTGCGGACGCGATTTAATTTCATGGGAAGCAAATTGAGATTAATTCTTTTCATTTCCTTCTATAGAAAATAATAACACTACATGCTTAATTCTTATTTCACCTTCGTACAACTAGCGGCTGATGTGGAGTACGCATAAGTTCAATTATATGAGAATAAAATCAGAGTTAAATAGTTAGAATTATTTTAAAAAAAAAATTGGCATTAATAATTAGATATTATTCAAATCTAATTGGGAAGTAAATTTATTACAGAAGATGGGACAAATCATCCATTTCTGATTTCTCTTAACATTCATCAAAATCTACCATCAAAACCAAGAGCATATTATAGCATATTACGTCAAAAAAAAAAAAAAAAAAAAAAAAAAAAAGAAGCATTGTTTGGGAAGAACATACCATCTCCTTGGAACAAACATTTTTTGAACTTATTTCATGAGTAAGAGTGAAATTCCGGTTGACTTTGATGCTCAATTGGGGGCTAACACACCTCCTCCAATTGGGTAGCAACAACAGTGGTCTGGATTTACACACACTGGAGCAGTATACTGGCCGCCGCACGCGTCCATGCAGTTATGATACGCACAACCATGTATAACATTGCAAAAAAGATCTGGGACATTTTTTCTTGTTACTCGGCTCAAAAAGAAAAAATAAATATTACTTAAGGCAAAAATAGTTTCATTAATGGAACCAAAAGAGAAAATTAGGAAAGTCACCAAAAGCAAAAAGAATGTTGCAAAATATTTCATATTGAGTTGAATACAGTGCACTAAAACACTTCAGTTTAACCTCAAATGAATGAAGAACACATATAGACTTTTATATATATATATATATATATATATATATATATATATGCAAGCTTGATATGTCTTAAACAAATGCCTATAATAATAGGTGAAGATCAAATATATGACGGTAAAAGAGAATTTGAAATAAATATAATAAAAAGAAATGTCAATTAGGTGAAAACAAATAAGGAAAAACATTAATTGACCTGAGTTGGCTTAGTAAGAAATTGTATACACCAATATGACAAGATTAAACGAATTGAAAAGGAATTTGAATATTAAGACTTTGTTCTCTATTGAAGGTAAATAAAAAGAAGTACTCTTTTTGTGCACTAAACAACGATTATGATTCGTACGAAATTTAAAATTGCAATTTAAAAAAATGTAACATCATGAAAAAGAAAGAATATTTATATGAAGGTGAGGAAGCGATACCAAAAGAGAAAATTAGGAAGGTCATGACAATAAGCAGAGAGAGTATTGCAGAGTATTTCATATTGAGATGAAAAAAATGTACTAAAACACTTCACTTTAACCTTAAATGGATGAAGAACACATTGACTTATCGCATATATATAGCAAAGAATAAAATTGATATGCCTTAAACAAATGCCCACAATATTAGGTGAAGGATATCAAATAGTAAAAGGGAATTTGAAATGAATTTAATAAAAAAAAATATAACAAGGAACGTCAAATAAGTGAAAACAAGGAAAGCAGTATTTAATTGACATGAGTTGGCGAAAATTATGGAATAAAATAAGGAAATATATTAAAGAACAATATTAAAAAGCCATATCTATAAAGGTATAATAAGCTAAAGAAATTGAAAAAAGAAAAAGAAAAAAAAAAGAAAGAAAGGAAAAGAGACTATTAATAATCAAAATATATGGAACTTTTTCTTTGAAAGATTTGTCTTTTTAAAATGTCTATCTCAAAATAATCTTCTTCTTCTTTTTTTTTTTTTCTTAAATTAATATCTTTTATTGAAGGAACAATGCAAAATCATATATAGGAAGATGTAATACGATATAAAAAATACAAGGGAAAAATATATATTAGCCTCCCAAACTACCACTTTCTAATTTTTTGGCCCCATCCGTCCATTTATGCCGTTAATTTTAAACAGAATTCCGAAAATACCATTCCTACACTTTGAAATTCTCACGGTTAAGGGAGGGGTATTTTTGGATTTTTGGCCAATTTCTGTTAGAATTTACGATATAAATAGACGGATGGGGCCAAAAAATCAGAAAGTGGTAGTTTGGGGGGTTGGAGTGCAAAAAGTGTTGGTAGTTTAGGGTGCCATCCGGAGAAAATGTGGTAGTTTGGGGGGCTAATATTTATTTTTCCCAAAATACAAAGAAATGAAGAGTTAGAGTATTAATTATAGAAAATAATTGGAGTTTTTTTCCTTAAAAATAACAATATATATATATATATTTTATCATTTTCTTTTCTTCAGAGTAATCTTCTTTTACTTTTTCCTTAAATTATTACATCTCACGTTTCACACACTATCTGCGCAAATTAATGTCGTATTGGGAAAAGAAGTTATATATATGAATAATGATTCACTACCACCTAAATATACAACTTTTCACCACCTTGTCTATGTGGCAAGGTGGTCCTCCACCTTAATTTATTTTTAAAAAATAAAAAAACTCAAAAAATAGTGGGGGACCACCTTGCCACATAGACAAGGTGGTGAAAAGTAGTATATTTGGGTGGCATTGAATCATTATTCTATATATATATAGAAGCAAAGAATAAGGGATCGAGTACGGACGCGATTTTCTTGAGAATTAAGCAAATTGAGATTCTTTAATACCTTCTGGCCATTTAAAAATATTTCCAAACTGACGTCAAATTAGTAAATATAAATAACAGTTTTGAAAATTATTTAACAAATAGGAGCTTTTATTTGGAGTTCTTGTATTAATCGATCTATATAAATGTAGATTTTAAAAAAGGTCGGCACTTCAATGGCTTCATCCATTTCTGATTTCTCTTAACATTCATCAAAATCTACCATCAAAACTAAGAGCATATTATAGCATATTACGTCAAAAAAAAAAAAAAAGCATTGGTTGGGAAGATCATACCATCTCCTTGGAACATACATTAACTAAATTTTATTTGTTAAAATAGGAAGAAAAAAAAATTATTTTTATTTTAGCCATTCATTTCTTCAAATCTCACCCAACAACCTCATCATTTTAGCTATTCACTTTTACTATTTTTTTAAAATATTTCTTTATTGTTTCTCTAATAACATTTATTTATTAAAATGTTTGTTTTCTCTTAGCAGTTATATTTATGAGTATTTGTTTCATTTTAATGGAAATATTTTTAAAATTTTGTCTTTTTCTTTGAAGTCATATTTTTTAAAATTTGTCTTATTCAAACAACCATATTTTTCAAGAAAATATCATATGTTTTTAATATAAAAAAGACTCTTTCCTCCCCAATTATCATTCACCTCAACCTCAACAATTTTTCTCCATTTTCCATTCAAAGAAAAAAAAAAAAAAAAAACTAGCAAGAAAGAAAGGGAAACTTAAAATTTTAATATCACTCACCAAATTAAAGAGGCTGTTGGAGACGCTTTTTAAATCATTTCAACAAATTAGCTAACCAAAATAACCTTTTGGTGAGTCCACTAAAGATGCTCTAAGGCTCAAAGGCATTGATATATGATTGGTGTAAGAGTTGAATTTTCATTTTATTTATTTTCGGTGAAAACTCGTATTTTCCATTTTTCAAGGCAGATGTAGATTGTAGAGTATAAATAAAATGTGTTTAATTTGGTAATAATAACAACTGCACCATAAAATAACTCCCCTTTAGATTGATGTTGATTGCCCCTGTATTGCAAAAGAAATTGGTATCATACAAATCTACTCACCTGAATGTATTACCAATCAATTTAATTTCGTTCTATACCAATGGCGCGGATTTTGTATACGAAATTCTTATGATCTTGTTAGGAAGATCTCGTTATTATTTTCCGAATTGCAATTGGAATTTGAAAAGCTTAAATTTTAGACAATGAAAACCGTAAAAATTTCATTATGATTAATCTCTTTAATTTCGTTGTGACAATCTGATACTGATTAAGATCCTATCCAATTATTTGTCTGTATATGAGAGAATTCAGGCAAGTGATTGTAAGAGACTCCACATAGCACCCAGCTGACCAGATATGTGGTTGACTGAATTCTCTCAAATCCGAACAAATAATTTGAGAGGATCCTGATTCATTCGAAATTGGCTATAAACTTTTAATAGCGTGGTAGCTAGGATTGTTTCTTCAAGGCAATTAGATATTACAAATAATGTAAGACTCAACATTTATTTGTATAAAAATCTTAAATGTATTTCCCATCAAATATTATAAAAAAGAAAAGTTGTTCATACTACCAAAGCATTATAGCTTCATAATTCAATTCAATTTATTCGCTACAACAGTACTCTCTAGCCATCCTGTTTCTTTTGCAATTTTACCATTGCATCTGTAGAACTTGCATGTGATCAAGGTCCCATAAATTCAACGGTAGATTTGCTTATCACTTCTACGAAGATGAACAAAAAAGTGTTGAAAAAAAAAAGGGAAACTAAACATTTTTTGAACTTATTTCATGAGCAAGAGTGAAACTCCAATTGACATTGATGCTCAATTGGAGGCTAACACACCTCCTCCAATTGGGTAGCAACAACAGTGGTCTGGATCGACACACACTGGAGCAGTATACTGGCCGCCGCACGCGTCCATGCAGTTATGATACGCACAACCATGCATAACACTGCAAAAAGGATTTGGGACGTTTTTTCCTGTTACTCGGCTCAAAAAGAAAAAATAAATATTAATTAAGGCAAAAATAGTTTCATTAATGGAACCAAAAGATAAAACTAGGAAAGTCACTAAAAGCAGAAAGAATGTTGCAGAATATTTCATGTCAAGTTGAAAACAGTGCACTAAACCACTTCAGTTTAACCTCAAATGAATGAAGAACACATATAGACTTATATATATATATATATATATATATATATATATATATATATATATATATATATATATATATATATATATATATATATATATGCAAGCATGATATGTCTTAAAAAAATGCTCATAATATTAGGTGAAGATCAAATATTAGACGGTAAAAGAGAATTTGAAATAAATATAACAAAAAGAAATGTCAATTAGGTGAAAACAAATAAGGAAAAACATTAATTGACTTGAGTTGGCTTAGTAAGAAATTGTATACACCAATATGAAAAGATTAAACGAATTGAAAATGAATTTGAATGTTAAGACTTTGTTCTCTATTGAAGGTAAATAACAAGAAGTACTATTTTTGTGCACTAAACAATGATTATGATATGTACGAAATTTAAAATCCCAATTTAAAAAAATTTAACGTCATGAAAAAGAAAGAATATTTATATGAAGGTGAGGAAGCGATACCAAAAGAGAAAACTAGGAAAGTCATGACAATAAGCAGAGAGAGTATTGCAGAGTATTTCATATTGAGATGAAAAAAGTGTACTAAAACACTTCACTTTAACCTCAAATGGATGAAGAACACATTGACTTATCGCATATATATAGCCAAGAATACAATTGATATGCCTTAAACAAATGCCCACGATATTAGGTGAAGGATATCAAACAGTAAAAGGGAATTTGAAATGAATTTAATAAAAAAAATATATCAAGGATCATAGACAATTTGAGACAAATTGGATCTTCCTATGGATACCCAAAGAACTTTTTTGTCGCTTGTACGCTCTTGGAATTGTCTAGTGTGGATTTGCCTATGAAATTGTTCTTCAAAAGTACAAATTGATGCGGAAGAAATTGGACCTTTAGTTTTATCTAAAATATTAGTTTTATTTTTATTCAATTAGGATGCTTGGCCCAAAGTTTTAAGTTTAACGTATTTCAATAATGGGCTTAGCCCAGAATCAGACATTTTTGTTTAATTTATGTGTATTTCAATAATGAGTTTGACCCTTAGTTACATGAGGGTTAGAGTTAGAGTTAGAGTTGAGTCTTTGAATCTATTTAAGCATAATGTGCTCTTGTAATAAGGTAGTTTATGATGAATTAAGAAAACAGTTTTGTTCCTATGATGTGTGTCTCCTTTTTTTTTTTCTTGGTGGTGAGACGCTGTCAAGGCCAGTGAGACACTGGTTTGTTCTATCACCTTCATTAATTTGGTGAGACTGAATTAACGTAGATTTATTTTTATTTTATGTTCTTCTATTTTTCCTCTAGCATCACAAATTCCCTTGCCCCCATATGCTCCATTTTGACGCTCCTACTCTACTTTGTTTAATTTAGGGTTAATGGTGAGCCGCATTGGATTGTACGTATTTGCTCAACATGAGGGTCAATGGGCATTTATATGATAAGGAGGCTGAGAAGCAAATGGCAGCATTGGGACTCAAAATGCAGGTTGGGGCCTGGGAGTGAGTTGAACTGTAGTGGGGGGGAAAGTTCTTCAAGTTGTCATTCGTATAGTTACTGTAGTCACAATGCTCGACGCACTTGTTCCACTCATTTTGGTGCTCCCTGGACTAGGACCTTTTATAAGAGTGACATTTATAACAAGTTTCGGGAGCAGGCTAACGAGACCGAGACTGATGAATCATGAGATGGCAACGATCTAAAATGGTGCCGACCGGTGGAGGCCAGAGGAAACTAAAGCCTAGAGTTCATAATATTTGTAATTTGTTGGCGTTGAAACTTGCAGAAAGCAAACGAAAAATGATAGATTTAGATGTATAGGCAGGGGTGGAACTAGGTTTTGTTGTATGGGGGGACGGTTTTTAAGATCTTAACAAAGAGAATGAGGCACAAACGATTGACGTTTTGGCTTTAACAGCACAATTCAGGTCCGGTTGGGGCATGGCCTTGTGGGGAGCTGGTTCAGCCGCAAAGGCTGGGGATGTGCTCGCAAGTTTTCCGTAGCGCGAGAGGTTCATGGTGAATCGTCGTTCATCGTTCTCTCTCACACATCGTTTCTCGCTCGTTTCGTCCTTTGAGATGGAGACTTGGAGAGATTTTGAGATGGGTTTAGTTGAAAAGTAAATTATTTGAAAAGTAAAAGAGGAAAATTGGAAAATAAATGTCATAACCATCATTTCACTGCTTTGCCCCTTCTTGGTAAGTGTGAAAAAAAAAGTTCAAAGAAAAAAAAAAAAAAGGCGTGGAATCCCAAATCAATCCAAATTACAAGTTTCACCCTCCCACTTGTAATGAACTTACATTTCATTTTGACTATTTAACAATCTCTGCCTTGAAAAAAATCAAACCATGGCCACATTTCAATTCAAAATGATAAAGGTTGCAACGTCTTTTGTTATTTTCCTTTCAATAAGCCTGCCTTTTAATCTATTCCCTTTGAAGGGGGGACAAAGAAAGAAATTGTGGGGAGGACGAATACATAAATATTGCAGACCTTCCATGTCAAAATGCTATCTAAATGAAATTTTGAAAAAAAATTTGGGGGGACTACCTACGTCCGCCTATGTATAGGTAAAAATGAAACTCTAAATTGTACAACAATAATCTTACACAAATTTTCACTACTAGATTTGTTCTAGTTATAATTTTAAAAGCTACTTAAAAGTGCGTGGGGAAATTGGTCTAAGAAAGTTAAAGTGTTGATGTGTAACATTATCTAACTGTAGAATGGATTGCTGCGGATAGTGTATTTTTTTTTTAGTTATTACTTTAAAGTGAAATTCATTATTTAAAATCTCCATTTTATTCGAAACATTATATTCTTCTCTTTGTCTAAGGTCTTAACTTATGATATTAATTTTCTTTTCTCCGTTGGATGGGGAAACCACGCTCTTTTACATGGTTTTAAAATGTAATTAATATTGTTAAATTAAAAGATTCTAATCTTGTTATATTGTTATTTATTATATATAAAATATGATGAATTAAGATAAAGGTTATAAATAAAGGCGATCTTAATGCATGGGTAAACCGGAATTACATCAGCCCATGAATGGGAGTAATTGGAACGTGGAAAATAAGCGACTAGGCTACTGTTGTGTTTTGAAAGTGGGTTTACTGTTTCAAAAACCTAACTTATTGCATTATGGGTTCATCGATCGATTGGTTTTTGGTCAATCGATTATTCCGCAGGAAACCTAATTTTTTCTTGTTCTTATTTTATTTTATTTTTTTAAACCACCAAAACGATTGAAAGATTTCAAATTCCTTTTCAAAAAGAGAAGTCTTAATTCATTAATCAGATAATTTAAACAAAGCTTTGAGATCAGTAAAATGGTGAACACCTTAAGCTAAATCAATTCTAAACAAAGCTTTGAGATCAGGAAAATGGTGAACACCTTAAGCTAAATCAATTCTATCTTGTTGATCATCTTTTAAATCATAATATTTCCTTATGGAACTTCATTTGGTTGGTGATTGTTGCCCCAGACCTTTGAAATATATGGGCTTCCATATCTGTACTTAATCATTGGTGTTTTCTTGTCAATTTTATTTTTCTAAAAAAGGAAAAAAAAATACAAATTTTGATTCTTTTAAAATCTCAGGAACATTTCAATAGTGGCATTTGTCTTCTGTTTAGAGTTAATCTATTTTTTCTATTTTCTTTTTATGCACTGATTTTCAGGTTGTTGCGTGGTAATGATTGGACTTGCATGTAAAGAAGGTACTTGCAGCAATACGATTGTTGCATTATTTATGATCTTGTTAGGAAGATCTCGTTATTATTTGATGGAGTTGTATTGGGAATTTGAGATGCTTTCGAACAATATATGATTAATGTCTTTAATTTCATTGTGACTCTATCTGATACTGGATGTAACCTTTTAATGGCTTGGTAGCAAGCTAGGAATGTTTCTTCAGTGTTATTAGATATTGCAAATAATTTACATTTATTTGTATGAAAATCTTGATTGCATTTTCCATTAAACATTATAAAAAATAAAAGTTGCAGATACGACCAAAGCATTGCTTTATTAATTTTTATATTTTCGCTACAACACTCTCTAGCCATCTCTATATAGAACTTGTGTGTAGTCTCATGAATTCAATGGAAAATTTGCACTTTTTTTTTTTATTTGAAAATCAAAAACAAGACAGGACAAACATTTTTCAAACTTATTTAATCAGCAAGAGCAAAACTTCGATAGACATTGATACTCAATTGGGGTTTAGTTTACCACCCTTAATAGGGTAGCAACAACAATGGTCTTGATCAAGACACATTGGAGAACCAGTCATGCCGCAAATGTCCCTACAATTATGATACCCACAACCTTGCAAAGCAAAGCAATAAGGATTTGAGCCGTGTTTTCCTGATGCAATTCCTGTTATTCGGTTCAAAAAAAAATAATTAACGCAAATATATTAGTTTCATTATAGCAGTTAAGAGCATTTCTAGTGGCCTCATCAAAATAATTTTTTGGTTATTTTGGTGAGATAATGTTACGAAATTGTCTAAAATGAATCTTCAGTAGCCTCACCAATTTGGTCAAAAAAAAAAAAAGTGATTGAACACTATACTCCAACAATAGCGAATATTGTTCACTCACCAAATCTATAAATTATATATATATATATATATATATATATATATATATATATATATATATATATATATATATACACATAAATTCTCTTTCTTCCATTTTTTTTTTATTTATTTCTCTCTCATGTATCATACACAACATTCATTTTGAAAAAGATTATTTAAATAGAATAGTAATAATTGGGAGTGATTTAAAAAAGTGAATGCTAAAATAGAGAAAAGTGGTTTTTAACTATTTTGGCTCGTGAAATTTGATATGGCGACTAAGAATGATCCTAAATGCCTATATTGTAACATTAAACGTTAAAGGAAACAATTACGGTCAAAACAAAAAATAAATTACGTACGCTGTTCAATCAACAATATAAAAATTATAGAACTCTTTAGCCTTTAACTTTCGACCCTCCATATTAAATTGAATAGAATAACTCTTCTATGTATATATACACACCAAGACTTTCACCTTACTTTGTTTTCTATTGAATACAAACAAAAAGAAGTCTTTTCGTGCACTAAAAAGCCATTAATATATTTACGAAATTTAATATTGCAAGGTAAATTTAACATAAGGAATAAGAAAAACATTTATATGAAGGAGAGGAAATGATACTTACCAAAAGAGAAAACTAGGAAAGTCACCAAAAGCAGAGAGAATGTTGCAGAATATTTCATATTGAGTTGAAAAAAATGCACTAAAACACTTCACTTTAACTTCAAATGAACGAAGAACACATATAGACTTGTGGCTTATATTTATAGCCAAAAGCAAGCTTGATATATATGTCTTAAGAAAATGCCCATATATAATATTAGGTGAAATATCGGACAATAAAAGGAAATTTGAAATAAATTTAATAAAAAAATATATTAGGAAGCGTCATTTAAGTGAAAACAATTAATGAAAAGCATTAATTGACATGAGTTGGCGAAAGTAATAGAATAAAATACGGAAATTTATTAAAGAATAATGAAAAACCATATCTAGAAAGGTAAAATAGGCTACAGAAATGAATAAAATAAAATAAATAAATAAATAAGAGAATATTAATTATAAAAAAAATAAGGATTTTTTTTTTATTTGAGAAAAATATCGTTTTTGAAAATCTATCTCAAAAATATCTTTTATGTTGCATGTTGAAGGAACAATGCAAAATCATACATAGAAAGATGATATACAACATAAAAAATAGAAAGAAATTAAGAGAGTATTAATTATAGAAAAAAAAAATGGAGTTTTTTCCTTGAAAATTAACAACAGATTTTTTATTTTTTCAAAATCGTCTTCTCTTTATTTTTTTCTTAAATTGATGCATTTTACATTTCACACACAATCTTCGCAAATGTCATAATGGGAAAAGAAGTTACAGATGCAAAGAATAAAGAAGCTGTGTTTGCGGACGCGATTTAATTTCTTGGGAAGCAAATTGAGATTAATTCTTTTCATTTCCTTCTATAGAAAGTAATAATACTACATGCTTAATTCTTATTTCACCTTCGTACAACTAGTGGCTGATGTGGAGTACGCATAAGTTCAATTATAAGAGAATAAAATCAGAGTTAAATATATAGAATTGTTTAAAAAATAAATAAATTGGCATTAATAATGAGATTTTATTGGAATCAAATTGGGAAGTAAATTCAGCCGATCCATTTCAAATGAAATAGATACTATTTATTTTTGTTGTAATTAAGGATTTTAAAGTTGATGTATCGATCTAATGGTGCACATGATTTCATATTATTTAAATTTTTAAAAGACGTACATGCCAATATTGACTTCATATACGCTATTAGATACACTAACTACAAATCCTAGATCATATTCTCTTAGTGCCAAGTGCGCCATCAAGGGCCACTAGCGCTCCACTATCACGCACACTTGTATGTCCGGTTTCAAATTAGAGTATACATATATAGAAGTGCATACATTCGTACATTATTTAGTTTAAACAATTGTTCAGTGTGAGTTTGACCTTTTAATGCCAATTTAAAGTTCCAATAACATTTATTCTTTTGAATGTATGTCTTTTCCTAGCGGTTATATTTATGAATATTTGTCTCATTTTAATGGCGACATTGAAAACTCTGGAAACTTTGTGGGGGCACATTACAAATTTTTAAACTTTGGTAGCCAAATTGAAAACGGGTGACAACTTTGTGAGGGTGAATTGTATTTAACCCCTTCCTTTTTGTTTTATTTTGAAAATTAATATCTTTTATGTTGAATGGTGAAGTGCTAGATTATGTTATGGAGTTCAAGAATTGAAGCTACAGTTGAAGACTAGCTATCATCTACTTACAGTTGAAGTCTATCACTTAGCTACAATTGTAGACTATCACCTAATCGAAGTTTAAGATTCTGATCTAACTACTGTTGAAAACTTTCACGAAGTCACAGTTGAAGACTGTGACCTAGCTAAAGTTAAAGTCTATCACATAGTCACAATTGAAGAATATTACCTAGTTGTAGTTGAAGTCTATTTGTATTATTCTCATCTACCACAATTCTCCTATAAATAGGAGTACGTTATATTGTAAAGGTTAGATTTATTTATATATCTTGTATTGTACGTATGTACCTTGTCCAACATGGGTTATTGGTGTGTATATCTATATTACTAGCCTATATATATATAACTCCCTCATGTAAACTATTATTTGTGATTCAATATACAACCTTATTCTCAACATGTTTTTCAGCGCCGCCTTTGCTTCCGCCAAATCTCATCGCTCTGTCCTCTTTGGATCTTCCTCTTCCAGTCATCGTTTCGAGTTGGTGACCACACCACTCGAAACCTTGGGAGACAACCGTGCCAGAGCCGTCGAGATCAGCTTCATCAAAGTCATCACGCTCCCCCACGCCCTGCCTGAAGAATCTATCATTCCACCTCGCACCGCTTCCGTCAACCAATCAAGCCGGTTGCCACTCCAATCCATATATCCGCAGCCAAGCTATCTAGAAACATCCAGAACGCAACCATCTGACCTTTGACGCACTAGTGGAAGGTTCTACGTTTCTGCATCACGCGCTGCTGGCCTACAGCGCGTGTTCTACACGAGCCAACAGTGTTACCCACACGTTGGGCCACGTTAGCCCTAGTGTCCAGTCAGTCCTAGTGTCACGTCAGCAAAGTTTCCACACCAGCCCTAGTGCCACGTCAGCCCCATTGCCCCATCAGCATTTTGTCAAAGTTGACTTCAATTGTTGATTGTTAACCGTTGACTTTGACCACATCAAGAGTTGATCAGGTGTTTCCTACTTTTTTTTTTATTCCGATTTCATAATTATGGTCTATTTTTGAATGTTTGTTTTTTTCTTAGCGGTTATATTTATGAATATTATTCTCATTTTAATGGTAATATTTTTAAAATTTTGTCTTTTTCTGTAAGGTCATATTTTTTAATATTTGTCTTATCCAAACAGTCATATTTTTCAAGAAAATGTCATATGTTTCAAATATAAATAAGTCTATTTCCTCCCCAATTATCAGTCCCCACAACCGCAACAATTTTTCTCTATTTTCCATTCAAAACAAAAAAGAAAAAAAAAAAGAAAAAGAAAAAGGAAGAAAGAAAGAAAGAGAAACTTCAAATTTTAATAATTTTTTATTGTTTCGGTGAGTGAATAGTACTCACTATTGTTGGTGAGTACGATTCATGACTCACCAAATTAGTAAGGCTGTTGGAGACTCATTTTAGATCATTTCAACAAATTGGCTCACCAAAATAACCTTTTGGTGAGTCCACTAAAAAAGCTCTAAGGCTCGAAAAAAGCTCTAAGGCTCGAAGGCGTTGATATATGATTGGTGTAAGAGTTGGATTTTGATTTTATTTATGTTGGTTGAAAACTCATATTTTCCATTTTTCAAGGCAAGATGTAGATTGTAGAGTATACATAAAATGTGTTTAATTAGGTAATAAGAACAACTGCTCCATAAAATAACTCCCAATTTAGATTGATGTTGAATGCCCCTGTATTGCGTGCTCGCCTTGCAGCTCTTCAACTTCAACGAAGTGAATAAAGACAGTTGCACGCGATAAAAAAAAATGTCGTCCTTATACCTAATTAAGTGAAAATATTGCTTCTTATCTTACACACAAAATATTGAATCCATTCTTTAATTGTAAAGAAAATATAAAATACTAATACAAAGTCGTTAAAAAATTAAACAAATAAATACTCCAATAACCATAAGCTTTAAAGTAATTGGTTTTACTTAGACGGCCCTTAATTATTACTACAAAAGGAAATTGGTATCATACAAATCTACTAACCTGAATGTATTACCAATCAATTTAATGGCGGAATTTAATTACGTTCTATACCCTATGGCACGAGTGGATTTTCAAAATGAAATTCTTATAATCTTGTTAGGAAGATCTCGTTATTATTTTATGAATAGTATTGGGAATTTTTAGATGCTTTAATTTTAGACAATGAAAACGCTGAAAATTTCATTATGATTAATCTCTTCAATTTCATTGTGACTCTATCCGATACAGATTAAGATCCTATCAAATTATTTGTCTGAATTTGAGAGGTTTTAGACAGGTCATTGTGAGAGAATCCTCACAGCACCTAGCTGACCGGATAAGTGGTTGACTGAATTCTCTCAAATTCGAACAAATAATTTGAGAGGATCCTGATGCATCCGATACTAGGTATAATCTTTTAATAGCTTGGTAGCTAGGAATGTTTCTTCGTGGCTATTAGATATTACAAATAATGTAAGACTCAACATTTATTTGTATAAAAATCTTGAATGTATTTTCCATCAAATATTATAAAACATAAAAGTTGTTCATACTACCAAAGCATTATTGCTTTATAATTTAATTTAATTTATTCGATACAACACTCTCTAGCCATCCTTGTTTCTTTTACAATTTTACAATTGCATCTGTAGAACTCGCATGTGATCCTGGTCTCATAAATTCAATAGCAGATTTGCTTATCTCTTATATGAAGATGAACAAAAAAATGTGAGAAAAAGAAAGAGAAAAAAAACATTTTTCGAACTTATTTCAAGAGCAAGAGTGAAACTCCAGTTGACTTTGATGCTCAATCGGGGGCTAACACACCTCCTCCAATTGGGTAGCAACAACAGTGGTCTGGATCTACACACACTGGAGCAGTATACTGGCCACCGCACGGGTCCATGCAGTTATGGTACCCACAACCATGCATAAAATTTCAAAAAGGATCTGGGATGTTTTTTTCCTGTTATTCAGCTCAAAAAGAAAAAATAAATATTAATTAAGGCAAAAATAGTTTCATTATGGTGCTTACGTACCCATATTGTAACATTACACCTTAAAGGAAACTATTATAGTCAAAACACAAAATAAATTATGGCTAATTATAGATTCCTACAATATAATAATTATAGAAGTCTCTAGTCCTTAGCTTTCAATTACCCTCCATTTTTAAATCGAATAGATCTAGCGTACATTATATCTCTTCTATGTATATATACACCATGACTCTCCAAAACATAAGTTAGACAATGAAAAAAGAAAAAGAAAAATGTGTACGTGGACAATTTTCTGAAGTTTAAATGTCAAAAAATTTGAATGTATACACCAAAAGCTTAGTAAGAAATTGTATTCACCAATATGACAAAGATTAAACAAATTGAAAATGAATTGGAATGTTAAGACTTCGTTCTCTATTGAAGATAAATAACAAGAAGTACTCTTTTTGTGCACTAAACAACGATTATGGTATGTACGAAATTTAATATTGCAAATTAAAAAAAAAAAATTAACATAATGAAAAAGAAAAATATTTATAGGAAGGTGAGGAAGCGATACCAAAAGAGAAAACTAGGAAAGTCATGACCAAAAGCAGAGAGAATATTGCAGAGTATTTCATATTGATGTTGATTGCCCCTGTATTGCAAAAGAAATTGGTATCATACAAATCTACTCTCCTGAATGTATTACCAATCAATTTAATTTCGTTCTATACCAATGGCGCGGATTTTGTAAACGAAATTCTTATGATCTTGTTAGAAAGATCTCGTTATTATTTTACGAATTGCAATTGGAATTTGAAAAGCTTAAATTTTAGACAATCAAAACCATAAAAATTTCATTATGATTAATCTCTTTAATTTCATTGTGACAATCTGATACTGATTAAGATCCTATCCAATTATTTGTCTATATATGAGAGAATTCAGACAAGTGATTGTAAGAGACTCCATATAGCACCCAGCTGACCAGATAAATGGTTGACTGAATTCTCTCAAATCCGAACAAATAATTTGTGAGGTTCCTGATTCATCCGATATTGGCTATAACCTTTTAAGAGTGTGGTAGCTAGGATTGTTTCTTCAAGGCAATTAGATATTACAAATAATGTAAGACTCAACATTTATTTGTATAAAAATCTTGAATGTATTTCCCATCAAATATTATAAAAAATAAAAGTTGTTCATACTACCAAAGCATTATAGCTTCATAATTCAATTCAATTTATTCGCTACAACACTCTCTAGCCATCCTGTTTCTTTTGCAATTTTACCATTGCATCTGTAGAACTTGCATGTGATCAAGGTCCCATAAATTCAACGGTAGATTTGCTTATCACTTCTACGAAGATGAACAAAAAAGTGTTAAAAAAAAAAAAAAAAGGAAACTAAACTAAACATTTTTTGAACTTATTTCATGAGCAAGAGTGAAACTCCGGTTGACTTTGATGCTCAATTGGGGGCTAACACACCTCCTCCAATTGGGTAGCAACAACAGTGGTCTGGATCTACACACACTGGAGCAGTATACTGGCCGCCGCACGCGTCCATGCAGTTATGATACGCACAACCATGCATAACACTACAAAAAGGATCTAGGACGTTTTTTCCTGTTACTCAGCTCAAAAAGAAAAAATAAATATTAATTAAGGCAAAAATAGTTTCATTAATGGAACCAAAAGATAAAACTAGGAAAGTCACCAAAAGCAGAAAGAATGTTGCAGAATATTTCATGTTGAGTTGAAAACAGTGCACTAAAACACTTCAGTTTAACCTCAAATGAATGAAGAACACATATAGACTTATATATATATATATATATGCAAGCATGATATGTCTTAAAAAAATGCTCATAATATTAGGTGAAGATCAAATATTAGACGGTAAAAGAGAATTTGAAATAAATATAACAAAAAGAAATGTCAATTAGGTGAAAACAAATAAGGAAAAACATTAATTGACTTGAGTTGGCTTAGTAAGAAATTGTATACACCAATATGAAAAGATTAAACGAATTGAAAATGAATTTGAATGTTAAGACTTTGTTCTCTATTGAAGGTAAATAACAAGAAGTACTATTTTTGTGCACTAAACAATGATTATGATATGTACGAAATTTAAAATCCCAATTTAAAAAAATTTAACATCATGAAAAAGAAAGAATATTTATATGAAGGTGAGGAAGCGATACCAAAAGAGAAAACTAGGAAAGTCATGATAATAAGCAAAGAGAGTATTGCAGAGTATTTCATATTGAGATGAAAAAAGTGTACTAAAACACTTCACTTTAACCTCAAATGGATGAATAACAGATTGACTTATCGCATATATATAGCCAAGAATACAATTGATATGCCTTAAACAAATGCCCACGATATTAGGTGAAGGATATCAAACAGTAAAAGGGAATTTGAAATGAATTTAATAAAAAAAATATATCAAGGAACGTCAAATAAGTGAAAACAAGGAAAGCCCTTAACTGACATGAGTTGGCGAAAATTATGGAAAAAAATAAGGAAATATATTAAAGAACAATATTGAAAAGCCATATCTAGAAAGGTATAATAAGCTAAAGAAATTGAAAAAAAAAAAAAAAAAAAAAAAAAAAAAAAAAAAGGGGAGAAGAGATTATTAATAATCGAAATATATGGAACTTTTTCTTTGAAAGATATGTCTTTTTTGAAAGTCTATCTCAAAATAATCTTCTTTTTTTTTTTTTTTCTTAAATTAATATCTTTTATTTAAGGAACAATGCAAAATCATATATAGGAAGATGTAATACAATATAAAAAATACAAAGAAATGAAGAGTTAGAGTATTAATTATAGAAATTAATTGGAGTTTTTTTCCTTAAAAACAACAATATATATATATTTTATCATTTTTTTTTCAGAATAATCTTCTTTTACTTTTTTCTTAAATTATTACATTTTACGTTTCACACAATATCTGCGCAAATTAATGTCGTATAGGGAAAAGAAGTTATATATAGAAGCAAAGAATAAGGGATCGAGTAGCGGACGCGATTTTCTTGAGAATTAAGCAAATTGAGATTCTTTAATACCTTCCGGCCATTTAAAAATATTTCCAAACTAACGACAAATTAGTAAATATAAATAACTGTTTTGAAAATTATTTAACAAATAGGAGCTTTTATTTGGAGTTCTTGTATTAATCGATCTACATAAATGTAGATTTTAAAAACGGTCGGCACTTCAATGGCTTCATCCATTTCTGATTTTTCTTAACATTCATCAAAATCTACCATCAAAACTAAGAGCATATTATAGCATATTACATTAAAAAAAAAAAAAAAAAAAAAAAGAAGCATTGGTTGGGAAAAATGTACCATTTCCTTGGAACACACATTCACTAAATTTTATTTGTCAAAATAGGAAGAAAAAAAATAATTTTTATTTTAGCCATTCATTTCTTCAAATCTCACCCAGCAATCTCACCATTTTAGATATTCGCTTTTACTATTTTTTAAAAATATTTCTTTACTGTTTCTCTAATAACATTTATTTTTTAAAATGTTTGTTTTTTCTTAGCAATTATATTTATGAGTATTTGTCTCATTTAAATGGAAATATTTTTAAAATTTTGTCTTTTTCTTTAAAGTCATATTTTTTAAAATTTGTCTTAACTAAACAACCATATTTTTCAAGAAAATATCATATGTTTTCGATATAAAAAAGACAATTTCCTCCCCAATTATCATTCACCTCAACCCCAACAATTTTTCTCAATTTTCCATTCAAAGGGAAAAAAAAAAAAATTAGGAAGAAAGAAAGAAAAGGAAACTTAAAATTTTAATATCACTCACCAAATTAGTGAGGCTGTTGGAGACGCTTTTTAAATCATTTCAACAAATTAGCTAACCAAAATAACCTTTTGGTGAGTCCACTAAAGATGCTCTAAGGCTCAAAGGCATTGATATATGATTGGTGTAAGAGTTGAATTTTCATTTTATTTATTTTCGGTGAAAACTCGTATTTTCCATTTTTCAAGGCAGATGTAGATTGTAGAGTATAAATAAAATGTGTTTAATTTGGTAATAATAACAACTGCTCCATAAAATAACTCCCCATTTAGATTGATGTTGATTGACCCTGTATTGCAAAAGAAATTGTTATCATACAAATCTACTCACCTGAATGAGCAAGGCTTATGACCGGGTGGAATGGCCTTTTCTGGAAGCTGTAATGTCTAAGCTGGGCTTTCATGATCGGTGGATTCATCTGGTTATGACTTGTGTTCGGTCGGTCTCCTATTCTGTGGTGTTAATGGCCAATCGGTGGGCAATATAGTTCCTTCGAGGGGAATTCGACAGGGAGATCCAATATCACCCTACCTTTTTCTCTTATGTACTGAGGCTTTGAGTTCTTTGTTAAGCCAAGCACTGGAAACAGGGGTCATCACAGGGGTCCCTTCTTTGCCTAGAGGCCCACGAATTAGTCATTTGTTGTTTGCTGATGATAGCTTGCTGTTTTGTAAAGCTAATTCGGTTGAATGGAGACGCTTAATGAGGATCCTAGAAATCTATGAAAATGGGTCCGGGCAGAAATTAAATCTCCAAAAGACTGCGATTCTTTTTAGCCGAAATACCTGTGAAGCCAAACGACAGGAGATTCTTAATTCTTCGGGTTTTTCTGAGGTTGAACGGATCGACAAATATCTAGGCCTGCCCTCTTTTATTGGGAAGTCTAAGATTCAGTCTTTCAACAGTATCAAAGACCGGGTGCAGCAACGACTCAATAATTGGAAGATCAAGTTTCTCTCTCAGGCGGGAAAAGAAATCCTTCTAAAAGCAGTGGTATAGGCTATCCCTACATATAGTATGAGTGTTTTTCTTTTTCCTATTTCTCTATGTAGGGATCTCGAGGGGATGATGCAAAGGTTTTGGTGGGGGCATATGGCAAATGATTCTAGGGTGCATTGGATGAGTTGGAAGAGGATGGGAAGAGCAAAAACTATGGGGGGTCTTGGATTCAGGGATTTGATTATGTTTAACAAAGCACTTCTTGCTAAACAGGGTTGGCGTATTTTGAAATTTCCACATTCCCTTGTTAGTCAAGTGCTGCGGGGAAAATATTTCCCTCATGATTCTTTTCTGTCGGCTGAACTGGGAAATAGACCTTCCTATGTGTGGAAAAGTTTGTTATTTTCAAGGGAGCTGCTTGAAGATGGTTTGGTGTGGAGAATTGGTGATGGGAGCAATGTGAAAATCTGGAAGGATAGGTGGTTACCAACACCTATTACTTATGCTGTTCAATCTCCTCCCAAGGTCATTCCTGAAGATTCTCTTGTAGCAACCCTTATAGATCAAGAGGCCCACACATGGAATTTGGGGCTCATCAACTCCATTTTCTTACCAGATGAGGCTAAGGTAATTGCCTCTATGCCTTTGTGTCCTTCTCTTCCTCCGGATAAACTTGTTTGGCAGGGTACCACAGATGGGATTTTCTCTGTAAGGAGTGCATACCATGTGGGCATGGAAAATATTTTTAGGGGGAGGGGAAGTGCTTCTGGTGAATCTTTTGATAACAGAATTTGGAAGACTATTTGGAATTTGGAGTTTCCAAATTCTGTTAAAATGTTCATGTGGCGGGCTTGTAATGACCTTCTCCCAACAAAGTGCAATCTTTTTAAGAGAAAAATGGTGGAAGAGTGTATGTGTCCTTGCTGCTACAGAGAAAAGGAGACGGTGGTACACGTATTATGGTCTTGTCCGGCTGCCCAAGATGTGTGGGGAAGTGGATCTATGATTTTTCAAAAATGTGCTTTTAATGGAGACAGGATTATGCAGTTTATGGAATTTTGCTTGGACTGGATGAAGATGGATGATTTAAACTTAATGGCTGTTATTGCAAGACGAATCTGGTTAAGGCGAAATAAGCTCATCTTTGAGTCATCGTTCTCCCACCCCCAGATTATTTATTCAGAGGCTGTGGCTCAACTTGAGGAGTATCAAAGATGCAATAAAAAGGGGGATTATCTCGTTCCTGTGGAAAATCTGCAGACCATTCCAAGTCCCCAAATAGGCTGGTGCCCCCCTCCTGTGGGTATTATCAAAGTCAACTGGGATGCATCTATTAATACCATAAAGGAGTGGGTTGGCATTGGTATTGTGGCAAGAGATCATTTTGGAAATGTCCTTGGAGCAAAATCCCTTACTAAAAAGGTTGTAGCTGCACCAAAGTTAGCGGAGGCTATGGCAGCTTACGAGGCAGTGATATTTTGTAAAGATGTGGGATTTTGAGATTATTTTGGAAGGGGATGCAAAACAAGTTGTAGATGACGTGAACTCAAGATCCCCAAAACATGACGTTTCTGGTCTTTTTGTGGAAGGTATAAAAATGGAAATGCAAGGACTAAGAGGAGTTACTATCGCTCATGTCAACAGAGAGGCTAACAATGTTGCTCATCTGTTAGCAAAAGAGGCCTCCACATTAGAGATGGATGGTGTTTGGCTTGAGGAGTGTCCTACTTTTATTTTGAATGCTGTACTGAGGGAGATTTTGTCTTCCTAGATCCCCTCTTGTTGGGATCAATTTGTTTACTTTAATGAAGTTTGGCTACTTTGTTCAAAAAAAAATTTCGTTCTATACCAACGGCGCGGATTTTGTAAACGAAATTCTTATGACCTTGTTAGGAAGATCTCGTTATTATTTTACGAATTGCAATTGGAATTTGAAAAGCTTAAATTTTAGACAATGGAAACCGTAAAAATTTCATTATGATAAATCTCTTTAATTTCATTGTGACAATCTGATACTGATTAAGATCTTATCCAATCATTTGTCTGTATATGAGAGAATTCAGACAAGTGATTGTAAGAGACTCCACATAGCACCCAGCTGACCAGATAAGTGGTTGACTGAATTCTCTCAAATCCGAACAAATAATATGTGAGGATCCTGATTCATCCGATATTGGCTATAACCTTTTAATAGCGTGGTAGCTAGGATTATTTCTTCAAGGCAATTAGATATTACAAATAATGTAAGACTCAACATTTATTTGTATAAAAATCTTGAATGTATTTCCCATCAAATATTATAAAAAATAAAAGTTGTTCATACTACCAAAGCATTATAGCTTCATAATTCAATTCAATTTATTCGCTACAACACTCTCTAGCCATCCTGTTTCTTTTGCAATTTTACCATTGCATCTGTAGAACTTGCATGTGATCAAGGTCCCATAAATTCAACGGTAGATTTGCTTATCACTTCCACGAAGATGAACAAAAAAAGAGTTGAAAAAAAAAAGGGAAACTAAACATTTTTTGAACTTATTTCATGAGCAAGAGTGAAACTCCAGTTGACTTTGATGCTCAATTGGGGGCTAACACACCTCCTCCAATTGGGTAGCAACAACAGTGGTCTGGATCTGCACACACTGGAGCAGTATACTGGCCGCCGCACGCGTCCATGCAGTTATGATACGCACAACCATGCATAACACTGCAAAAAGGATCTGGGACGTTTTTTCCTGTTACTCGGCTCAAAAAGAAAAAATAAATATTAATTAAGGCAAAAATAGTTTCATTAATGGAACCAAAAGATAAAACTAGGAAAGTCACCAAAAGCAGAAAGAATGTTGCAGAATATTTCATGTTGAGTTGAAAACAGTGCACTAAAACACTTCAGTTTAACCTCAAATGAATGAAGAACACATATAGACTTATATATATATATATGCAAGCATGATATGTCTTAAAAAAATGCCCATGATATTAGGTGAAGATCAAATATTAGACGGTAAAAGAGAATTTGAAATAAATATAATAAAAAGAAATGTCAATTAGGTGAAAACAAATAAGGAAAAACAGTAATTGACTTGAGTTGGCTTAGTAAGAAATTGTATACACCAATATGACAAGATTAAACGAATTGAAAATGAATTTGAATGTTAAGACTTTGTTCTCTATTGAAGGTAAATAACAAGTACTCTTTTTGTGCACTAAACAACGATTATGATATGTACGAAATTTAAAATCGCAATTTAAAAAAATTTAACATCATGAAAAAGAAAGAATATTTATATGAAGGTGAGGAAGCGATACCAAAAGAGAAAACTAGGAAAGTCATGACAATAAGCAGAGAGAGTATTGCAGAGTATTTCATATTGAGATGAAAAAAGTGTACTAAAACACTTCACTTTAACCTCAAATGGATGAAGAACACATTGACTTATCGCATATATATAGCCAAGAATACAATTGATATGCCTTACAAATGCCCACGATATTAGGAGAAGGATATCAAACAGTAAAAGGAAATTTGAAATGAATTTAATAAAAAAAAATATATCAAGGAACTTCAAATAAGTGAAAACAAGGAAAGCCCTTAACTGACATGAGTTGGCGAAAATTATGGAAAAAAATAAGGAAATATATTAAAGAACAATATTGAAAAGCCATATCTAGAAAGGTATAATAAGGGGAGAAGAGATTATTAATAATCGAAATATATGGAACTTTTTCTTTGAAAGATATGTCTTTTTTGAAAGTCTATCTCAAAATAATCTTCTTCTTTTTTTTCTTAAATTAATATCTTTTATTTAAGGAACAATGCAAAATCATATATAGGAAGATGTAATACAATATAAAAAATACAAAGAAATGAAGAGTTAGAGTATTAATTATAGAAATTAATTGGAGTTTTTTTCCTTAAAAACAACAATATATATATATTTTATCATTTTTTTTTCCAGAATAATCTTCTTTTACTTTTTTCTTAAATTATTACATTTTACGTTTCACACAATATCTGCGCAAATTAATGTCGTATTGGGAAAAGAAGTTATATATAGAAGCAAAGAATAAGGGATCGAGTAGCGGACGCGATTTTCTTGAGAATTAAGCAAATTGAGATTCTTTAATACCTTCCGGCCATTTAAAAATATTTCCAAACTAACGACAAATTAGTAAATATAAATAACAGTTTTGGAAATTATTTAACAAATAGGAGCTTTATTTGGAGTTCTTGTATTAATCGATCTATATAAATGTAGATTTTAAAAACGGTCGGCACTTCAATGGCTTCATCCATTTCTGATTTCTCTTAACATTCATCAAAATCTACCATCAAAACTAAGAGCATATTATAGCATATTACATCAAAAAAAAAAAAACGTTGTTTGGGAAGAACATACCATCTCCTTGAAACATACATTCACCAAATTTTATTTGTTAAAATAGGAAGAAAAAAAATTATTTTTATTTTAGCCATTCATTTCTTCAAATCTCACCCAACAATCTCACCGTTTTAGCTATTCACTTTTACTATTTTTTTTAAATATTTCTTTATTGTTTCTCTAATAACATTTATTTTTTAAAATGTTTGTTTTTTCTTAGCAGTTATATTTATGAGTATTTGTTTCATTTTAATGGAAATATTTTTAAAATTTTGTCTTTTTCTTTAAAGTCATATTTTTTAAAATTTGTCTTATCCAAACAACCATATTTTTCAAGAAAATATCATATGTTTTCGATATAAAAAAGACAATTTCCTCCCCAATTATTATTCACCTCAACCTCAACAATTTTTCTCAATTTTCCATTCAAGGAAAAAAAAAAAAAAAAAAAAAAAAAAAAAAAAAACTAGGAAGAAAGAAAGAAAGGGAAACTTAAAATTTTAATAATTTTTTATTGTTTTTGTGAGTGAATAGTACTCACAATTGTTGGTGAGTATGATTCACTCACCAAATTAGTGAGGCTGTTGGAGACGCTTTTTAAATCATTTCATCAAATTAGCTAACCAAAATAACCTTTTAGTGAGTCCACTAAAAATGCTCTAAGGCTCGAAGGCATTGATATATGGTTGGTGTAAGAGTTGAATTTTCATTTTATTTATTTTCGGTGAAAACTTGTATTTTCCATTTTTCAAGGCAGATGTAGATTGTAGAGTATAAATAAAATGTGTTTAATTTGGTAAGAATAACAACTGCTCCATAAAATAACTCCCCATTTAGATTGATGTTGATTGCCCCTTATTGCAAAAGAAATTGAGATCATACAAATCTACTCACCTGAATGTATTACCAATCAATTTAATTTCGTTCTATACCAATGGCACGGATTTTGTAAACGAAATTCTTATGATCTTGTTAGGAAGATCTCGTTATTATTTTACGAATTGCAATTGGAATTTGAAAAGCTTAAATTTTAGACAATGAAAACCGTAAAAATTTCATTATGATTAATCTATTTAATATCATTGTGACAATCTGATACTGATTAAGATCCTATCCAATTATTTATCTGTATATGAGAGAATTCAGACAAGTGATTATAAGAGACTCCACATAGCACCCAGCTGACCAAATAAGTGGTTGACTGAATTCTCTCAAATCCGAACAAATAATTTGTGAGGATCCTGATTCATCCGATATTGGCTATAACCTTTTAATAGCGTGGTAGCTAGGATTGTTTCTTCAAGCCAATTAGATATTACAAATAATGTAAGACTCAACATTTATTTGTATAAAAATCTTGACTGTATTTCCCATCAAATATTATAAAATATAAAAGCTGTTCATACTACCAAAGCATTATAGCTTCATAATTCAATTCAATTTATTCGCTACAACACTCTCTAGCCAACCTGGTTCTTTTGCAATTTTACCATTGCATCTGTAGAACTTGCATGTGATCAAGGTCCCATAAATTCAACGGTAGATTTGCTTATCACTTCTACGAAGATGAACAAAAAAGTGTTGAAAAAAAAAAGGGAAACTAAACATTTTTTGAACTTATTTCATGAGCAAGAGTGAAACTCCGATTGACTTTGATGCTCAATTGGGGGCTAACACACCTCCTCCAATTGGGTAGCAACAACAGTGGTCTGGATCTACACACACTGGAGCAGTATACTTATTGCAATTAGAGCACTCCAACTATATCAGAACTACATGCCTATAAATAGGCTGCTACTCCAGGTATTAAAGGGCTCTTAATACTTTCTGAAATTTGTCTATTATAATCAAACTTAGGCATTAGAATGAAACCCCATCAACACACCCGACAAGCTCTTAATTATTTTCTAAGTGTTGCAAAGAATGAATTAAAAGGTGACACGTCACCAAACCAAAAAGTGTACTAATAATTTTGTTACGAACCTAAGTTTGTAACATATTACTGTTGGAAAAGTACGCTAACTTTCTTCAAACTAACACTTTATTTGCAATATCTTCCGTACTAAAGATTGCATCAATGTATTCTCGCAAACTACTAAAATTTTGCAATGTACCTCACATAACAAAAATATACTTAATAAAAAAGAAAAATAAAACTTCTAATTTTTTTTATAAAAAAAAATATAAAAAATTGGTAACAGACTCACGTCCCTGTTGTGTGTCTTCCTGTTAGAATAGTTTCTGATATGGTAGTTGACGAACCAGAAGAGCCTATCTTCACTATCCTGCAAATAAAACAAACTACGTCGGGGGGAATCCGACAATCCCACTCCGATGCCTTTGTCAATTTTTATCTTAAGTGTATATCACCCTTGTATCACAATGAGCAATCTAAATTACCTGTTCAGTCGTGAGGTATTTATACATGTCACGTTGTGAGCGATCTGGTTCTTTCATTGGACCACGTGTCAGATTTGGAGCACTTATCGACCGCTCAAATTGTGGGATTAAGGCACACGCTTCACAATCGTGGCCAGGTTGGTCTTCAACCGTCTTGAGAAAGTGGAGAGCAGTGCTTCACGATCGCTTCTGGAATCGGTTCTCAACCGCCCTCACGATCGTGGCCAAGTCGGTCCTCAACTGCTCTTAGATCGTGGGGACGCCTTCCTAAGTGATAGCGATCGTGTAGGTAGTGGGCTTTCTTCCCTGGTTGGTACGAGGTCAAAATTTACCGTCCTTGACCTTTACGTGGCATCGGTAAATTACTGACTTTGAGTACGTTTCTCGGACATTAGCCAAAGATGATTCTGATGGGCTGTGATTCGGGCCCATTGGGCAGGGTCGGGATTATTTCCCAACACTTCCCAAGACCCATGGTTGCAGTGGTTCACGAGACCTTTTGCTTGCATCATTCTTCTAATTTTTTGTACTAGTTTTGTGCCGATTCCACGCCTTTAGCAAGCCCATAAAAGCGTTCAAAATCCATTCCCTTTTGATCAAAGAACTAAGAAATCATGACCCACAACTTTTTTTTTCTTCTTTTCCGAATTGATAGAAGTATTTTTATTTTATTAAAAAAAAAATTAAGGGCCTTCTTTTTATCTTTTTGCAGGACAGAAGGAGCATATTGCAAATTTTTAATATTTTGGATGGGACATTAATGTAATCTTTAATTCAAGCGAAAATTGCAAATTGAGTATTAATTTGAAAAAGGTAGGTACTTTCTCCTATTATTTAATAACAAATTTTTAGAAGGAGCAAAAATTTTGGATGCACTTGATTCCAATGTAATTGTCGGCATTAAGAGTTAGATTATTCAAATTTGAAGGAATGAAGCATTTTTTTTTTCTTACGAACAAAGTGATTCACTTATAGTTGATCGAACGTATCTCTCAAGTATTTTCTATCAATGATATGAATGCGAGAATGAAACCTATATGGGTCATCTCTTCACTAGGCTTTTATGTGGTTGACCTCGATCTTCATGAATCCCCTTCTGCTTGAATGGAAGTGTGAGTTGGTTTCAATTGTCTTGAATGGCGGCTGATCGTGTGGCTGCAACGTCAAATTAGCTTCCATCATTCAATATCGTATTTCAAGTTGAATTGGAATAGTAGTCTCAATCTAGGTTCAATATTCTTAGAATCTTAGACCAAATCAAAAATATCAAACAGTACTCCTAGTTTAAATAGGAGTAGTAAACCCAATTCAGGTTTAACTTTACCTCTTTGTATATAAATAGGTTTATATTCCAGCTATAAATGAAAGACTGATTATTTTATACCATGAGCATACTTTTTTTCTCAAAAACTAATTTAAGCATCGGAGCAAGACCTTCAGAATGGTCATTTTAGTTGTTTAGCATAGCGGTGATTGCGAGAGCGTAAAAAACGTGCCGTTCACATCGTACTGAAAACTATCCTAACATAGCATATCACTTACAATCTTAGAATTGAAGTATTGATCTTTATAATTTTTAAACTCATAGATTCCGACTTAAAATAAATAAAGAAAAAAAGGCGCGGGGGGGGGGGGGGGGGGGGGGGGGGGGGGGTGGTGGGTACTAATATTTGGTACTTTGTGGCGGCTAATAATTGTTTGCTCGGCAAATTGGGCAAAACGTCATGGGCAACTCTGGATTACGGGAATGAATAATGTGACGACCCCTCCCCCCCCCCCCCCCCCCCCTTTTTCTTTTTTAAATACAACATATAAAATGGACCGTCACAGTAGCGCGATCACTCGCACCTCAACAAAGAGACGACACACACACACACTGTGTCAATTGAGCATACATGTTTTACCAAGGGTACAAAGTAGGCTGGGACGACTTTCTCACTTCTCCGACATGAGGGTTAAATGGAAGCAGAAAAAGATATTGCAGATGCGGTTCATTCTCATACTCGGCAAGACCAACTTGAACGAAAACTCGTGGTCGAGTTTTTTTGAAGTGGAGGAGGATCATGGTCGGCAGAAGACAGAAGACCTTCCGATCATGGTCGAGGTGGGCACCATCGGGAGATATGGAGAATCACGCTCGCCACCTCGTGATCAACCTACCGAGCCAATTGAAGATTGGCCTCCATGGTTTGATCCATCTACCAAGCCAACCAAATATTGTCCACCACCTCTTGATCCATCTACCGAGTCAAGCGAAGATTGGCCACAATCTCTGGAGCCATCTACCGAGCCAATTGAAGATTGTCCACCATCTCAGGAACAACATGTACAGTGGATGCAAATCACTAAGGCAATGGAGGCAATGGAGGCCCTTGACAATTATCTGTTCGAGAATCAACTCCTGAAGGAACAACCATACTTTCAAGAAAACTTAAGGACGAGTTTTGTGTTAGAAGGGGTGCCTGATGTAGGACAAGATTGCAATCTTGTTCCTGAAATGCCCTAATTACCGAGAGGGTCCGACGTGACATCAGAATTATGGCCAAACGGGCTTATTCACGGACAATTGTGCCGTTGGCTCTGAGTGGACACGAGGAAAATTATTTGCAGACACTGGAAGTACAAAAGGAAAAAGATGCCGAGGCCGAGACCGAAAGATCATTATGAGGCCGAATCGACTTAAAGTTGCCGAGGCCCAGATATTGAATTTCCCAAGTCAACTTAAAGTTGCCGAGACTAAGACATGGAATTTCCTGAGTTGACTCAAAGATTCCGAGGCCAAGACGACCAAAAGATCCTGAGGCTGAGACGATTAGAATATTCCGAGACGGAAATAATGTGCCGAGGGCGAGATGAGCAGAATATCCCGAATATCTTAATTAGATTGCCGAATAATAAAGATTTTATATATTGACGTTGCGAAAGATCTTTTGAGTTGTCAAATGCCATCAAGAGGAAAGACCAAGAAGGAAATAAGAGATCATTGACAAATCCCCTAATTCCTCTTTTTAAGGAATCCCGTATTTAATTATATTTACTTTGTCACCAAGTAATATTATAATTAGTATCGTATTTCCCTAACATTGTAATTCTTTGACACCAAGAATATTCTAATTATTTTGGAAATATTCTTTGGCTTCAAGTATTTCCATAATATGCTTATTTGTTTTTTTATTTCCAATCTTAGAAGATTTAGGATTTTATTTCTTTTGTAGCCATTAGCAGGGGCGGAGCCAGGGGGGTTGAGAGGGGGTACATGCCCCCCTCAACCTCCAAAAATGTTTCTTACCCGTGGTAGAAAATCTTCTAGATGACCTGTTTGCCCACCCTCAAGTGCAAAATCAGGGAGAACTGAAACCCAGTTACCAAACTTCAGGGCAAACTTCAACTGTGACCTACGGGGATGTATGTCTGAAATTTTTTCAGAATTCTAGGTTTAGGTTGATGAAATGGGGAAGAAGAAGATGAGTACTTGAAAAGCACGATGCCCTTTAAACACACTGTTTCAATAAAGTTGTCGTTGGACTGTTTGTGCGCCACGTACTGCCTTAACTTCTTTCTTTCTTTTTTTATTTTTTTATTTTTTTTGTAAGCTGCATTACCTTGTTTCATTTGAGGCGTTAGTGGGCTTAGGATAAAAAAAAAAAGTTTGTGGGCCAATGGGTTTGGTTGAGAGACCAAACTCCAAAGACTTTTCAAAAGTCTATAAGTAATAACACAGTACCAACACCATTAAAAACAAAAGTCTAAACTCTAAAGCATATACTTAAAACCCAAAGAAAAAAAAAAAAAAAAAAAAGAAAAAAAAAAAAGAAAAAAAAGAAGAAGAAGAAGAGTATATTAAGGCCTAAAACTAGAAGGAAAAGTTGAGCAATAGATAAAGGTCATTGATAGTGAAAAAACAAAATTGCAAATTGAGAATTGAGAATTGCAATTTAGATTTTTTCAAAATTCTGAAGTTTTTCTTTCAGTTTGCCAATTCTTTTTTATTCAAGCCTTTAACAATTCAAATCAATTGGTTTTCTAAAATTTCCCACTTCTTAAAAAATTTCAAGTATGTAATCAAACTTTAATTTTGATTAAGCTTTTAAATGTAGATTGCTCAATTAAATTAATTGTTATGAATATATGTAATTTTCTTACATATTTTAATTGTATGAAATATATATAATTGTAGTTACCTGAACTAAATCTAACCAGGGAGGAACAAAAACCTCTCTAACCCTAGAAGGGCTAAGAGGGAATCACCATCAGGAGGAGAGAAGCGTGGAGCCCCCCCCCCCCCCCCCCCCCCCCCCTCTCTCGGAACACTAGCTTCTCAAAAACGCTCTCTCTCTAGAACACTTGAGACCATCTCTAGAACTCTAGAGACCCACTATGGAACGGTATTATATGTTCATGTGATATTTAAATTTAGCCATAAATACAATATAGAGGGTTAAATTGATAATTTAAGTCATTAAAATGACATTCCATAAGTGGTGTGTGAAAGTCTTGCTTACATAGAAATTGGTCAATTTGTTTGACTATTTGAATTTCTATGCTCGTTTATGTGTGCTTAATTAGGTAAGTAAAATATTTTTTATTTTGTGCCGAGCAATTTGGGTACACGACTCTTATGTGAAAAGCTCTGCAGCAGTTATTTTCAGGAGAGAGAGCAACGAGTTTAGCTTTGTTTGTGGAGGACGGAAGCTTTATGCTTTCTGTTAGAACAGTTTCTGATATGGTAGTTGACGAACCAGAATAGCCTATCTTCGCTATCCTGCAAATAAAACAAACTACGTCGGGGGGAATCCGACAATCCCACTTCGATGCCTTTGTCAGTTTTTATCTTAAGTGTATATCACCCTTGTATCACAATGAGCAATCTAAATTACCTGTTCAGTCGTGAGGTATTTATAAATGTCACGTTGTGAGCGATCTGGTTCTTTCATTGGACCACGTGTCAGATTTGGAGCACTTATCGACGGCTCAAATTGTGGGATTAAGGCACACGCTTCACGATCGTGGCCAGGTTGGTCTTCAACCGTCTTGAGATCGTGGAGAGCAGCGCTTCACGATCGATTCTGGAATCGGTTCTCAACCGCCCTCATGATCGTGGCCAAGTCGGTCCTCAACTGCTCTTAATCATGGGGACGCCTTCCTAAGTGATAGCGATCGTGTAGGTAGTGGGCTTTCTTCCCTGGTTGGTACGAGGTCGGAATTTACTGTCCTTGACCTTTACGTGGCATCGGTAAATTACCGACTTTGAGTACGTTTCTCGGACATTAGCCAAAGATGATTCTGATGGGCTGTGATTCTGGCCCATTGGGCAGGGTCGGGATTATTTCCCAACACTTTCCTCCTGCCATGGTGATTTGTGTTTGTATTTTTAGTTTTTGGTAGTTTTGTCTCTTCCTTTTTCTGGGATGGAGTTGTCATTTTTTCTGCTTTCTTTTGTGGCTCTTCTCCGATGATGGTCACCATGTCTAGGACGAATGTATTCACAGTGGTCCTGTGTGAAATTTGTTTCTGTTCCAGGGTGGTGTTGTAGGCCATGTTCCTTTAGTGGAGAGAGTTGTTGTTTTGTCTCGTCCTTTTATGGGATTGAAAAGTAGTTCTATGTTTTGTTGTGGTTTTTTCTCCTTTTGGTGTTTTTTTCTCGTTTTAAGATCGCTTGTGGTTAAGTCCGCTTGTGGACCTGTGGTTAAGGTAGTGGAGCAGTTTGCTGGTAGCCAAGCCGGGGAGGTTAGTCGACCTGGTGTCCAAGGCGTTGCTTCAGGTGGACGATTTGCAAATCCATTGGGGCTTGCTCGGTTTCCAGGTGGTTCACCAGGTTTTTGTATCGTCCTTACTCCTTTGCATCGATCTGCACCAAAAAATCCAAGGCGTAGATGCAGGGATCATATCGTGGACGTTTTGCAAATCCAGATGGGCTTTCTCAGTATGCAATGAAGGCGGTAGGTGGATCCGGCACATCACCGTAACTGCCGAGACCGTGGCCAGGGATAGAAGCCGTTCCTAACTACGGGAGGAATATCCGGCTGGAAAAAAGGAGATGTGCTCAAGCAGGATCAGTTACATCCGTAAAATATGCTACCACTCTATTGGCTTGCTGCCAAAGGGCTGGGTGAATACCAATTACATCCGAGTTTGAGGGCATCAACCGACAACGATTTTCTTTGATTGGGGGAGATTTTTCTAGCGTTAAATCTGGACTTTCATACAATATGGATAGGCCGTAGAAGTTGAACTTTTTCCTGTTTCTTTGTTTGTTTGTATTTTAGTAGTATTTTATGCAGCTTGCTCTGTTTTTTTTTTTTTAAGATCAAACCTAGTCTATAAAAGCTATTGTATAGCGCAGATTGTGTACCCTCTTCTAGATCAAGTAGAGGTTCATGTAATGTAGAGGCATCTTCTGTTGTCTAGGTTATTTTGTAGCAGTTGTGGTCTGTTATGGTCTGAGTCTGACTTTGCCTGAGTGGAGGAAACTCTACCCCTTGTAACTTTGACTTAGTTTATTAGGGAATCTTTGTACCCCTGAATATTAGACCGTTTTGGTCTCTTTTTATATATATATTGAAAGGGATCTTTGAATCAAAAAATAAATAAAAATTAGGTAAGTAAAATGATTCATTTCTTCTCACAATCCTTCTCCCATCATTTTACTTTTCAAAATTACTTGCATATGGTGTACGTATGGATATTTGTACAACACTACAAAAAATTTCACTTTTACTGATGGGTCTACAGTACCCATAACTTTGACGCATCATTATTTTATGACGTCCTAAATTGACACGTCACTAACGTTATTTATTTTTTTATTTTTTTATTTTTTCCAAATTTAAAATTTACGACGTGTCAATTTGGCACGTCACTAATTTTATATATATATATATATATGCGTTCGCAGATTTTGTATTGATTATGGAGCTCCCTTATTTCATGTCAGAGCATGCCTATTAGCATAATTAAAAAAAAAAATTAAATAAATAAAAAAGAGGAAGCTTTTCTGTTCTTCCTTTTCTTTTTTCTTTTTTCTTTTTTTAAAAATTAAATATGCATTTAGTGACGTGCCAGTCTAGTGACGTGACAGATTTGCCATGTCAGACT
Source organism: Alnus glutinosa (assembly GCF_958979055.1). Classification (NCBI taxonomy): domain Eukaryota; kingdom Viridiplantae; phylum Streptophyta; class Magnoliopsida; order Fagales; family Betulaceae; genus Alnus; species Alnus glutinosa. The sequence goes on from NC_084892.1 coordinate 26,309,844, forward strand.
TGCCACATCACGACTGTTCGTGACGTGACAATTCTACCACATCACTAAATAGTGACGTGGCAAAATGCCACATCGTTAACTGAATTTATTGACAACCTTATCAATGACGTATCAGACACGTCAAAAAAGGCCTGTCATCATAAAGAAAAGAAAAAGAAAAAGAAAAAAAAAAATCACTTTAAAAAAACATTTTCTTCTGTAGTGCAACTTGTACACAACAATCTTTATGTTTAATGGTTAAAAAAATGCTGAAATAGCATTAAACATAAAGATTGTTGTGCACCTAACACCTCTCTTGCATCTGTGGGGCCATGTGTATCTCACACATGGCTCTATTGCCTCCACAGATCCAATGATAATTTTGAAAAGTGGAAAGTTGAGTATTGATTAAATCGGTGATGATATGTGTATTTTCACATATCCAACTGAAAAATGTTGGTTAATTAACCGACTTCGTACTGACAAGAATAAATTTCGACTATTTCAATAAAGTCAATTAACTTGGTAAAGTCGATTAAATGTCGGTCGGTTAAGTTAGTTAGTCGTGAGCTTTTATTATATTGAGCCAAACCTATTTGTATGGGCTAAAATAGGTTTTTCTTTTTGGCCCAAATTGTTGTTTTTTGGGCTTAAATAAGTGTTTATTGGACATATTTTTAGAATAAACAAGTTATGCGAAAAACTGAAGGTCAAAGTCACTAAAAAGAAGATTACACGTGGATATGGTATTAGACAAACTGTTAAATTATTTCTTTATGTTTATATTGTAGTGTACAAACTTGTGTATGACCCTTTTTTTTTTCTTTTTTTCTTTTTTAAGGATCTCTCAAAAAGATCTTGTAACAAAATCTACATTAGTTATAGTACAAGTGTATTTGAGATTGCGATTTCGTAAACAAAAAGTATGATTTTAAACCAAATCGCAGAAAATGAATCATTTAAAAATTGAATTTTTAAAAATTACGATTTGAAAACACAGGAAGTTGCTTTTTCAAATCGCAAACAATGGAGTATTTTTTAGAAGCTAAATTTTAAAGGTTAACCTACGTTTTTGCCAAACACTTAACTGTGTTTTTAAAAAAGAAAAGGAAGGGATTTGATTCATACACAACACCATCACAACAACCCCTCACATGAGGGTGGGCCAAATCTACTTTCCAAATTTTCTTTTCCAAAAGTGGTTTCCAAATGATGTGTCATCATCCCATAAGATGGTGACACATTTTTCAAAATAGTAAATTTTATTCATGTTTGACACATCATTTGAGAATTAACTTTTGAAAAAAAAAAAAAAACAAATTATTTTTAAAAATTATTCTTTTAAATTGTACATTTTAAAATTACTATTTTTAAAATCGCACTTTTTAAAACCAAAGTAAAAAGGGAAGGTATAGGTTTGCCATGAATGACTGCAAACCCAAATAGACCCTACGAATGTTTAACCTTCTCTTTTTCTTTTTTCTTTCAAAACATGCCTGACTTCTTTTTTCGGGTGAGAAAGTAAATAGCCTTTTTGTCTGCCCATAAAAAAAAAACTTTCTTATCTAAAATTCTGAATCAGAATAATGAATATCACAACCGCCTTCTAAAAATAGTCTTCTTTTTTGTTTCCTTTTTTTTTTTTTCTTCGAGAAAATGAATAAAGATTCCTACAATTAATTCCGAAAAGTGTATGCAATTCCGGCACAAAGAGGAGGGCTTTGGGTTCATCCGAGTAGGATCATCATCCTCTACAATTTTAAACAAGCAGTGGTTGGAAACAGACAATATCAATCCCATTTGGTTTATACTACCATGTGGTTTTCATGTATTAACTATAAATTGAATCTAGTAAAGTGGAGACACATTCCAAATTTTGAGTATGATCTCATACTGAGATGTCTTAAACGAGAGGACTAGGTTCATTAATATTCCAATTCTTTGATATTTGGGATACTGCAAAAAATTCATTATACTTTTGAAGGATTACAATAGTGAGGTTTTTTATATTATATTTTGCAGTATCCTTGGCCATGCAAGGAATCTTTCAAGGATTTAAGGATACAAAAACTCCTCCATATCACTATATGTCATTTGTCTCGTACGACAAAAACTGCTTTCTTTTTTGCTCATTGTTTAGTGTAAAATCTTTGATCAATAATACGTACTAGTAATAATACTCTACCGACAAAGTCGATCTTTGATCAATAAATGTTAAAACCAAAACTGAATTGAATTGTTAAGTGCTGGAGGCAGCATTGATATGATCCTGCCACCACCAACTCTTCATTACAAAAAATCTCACTCTCCCAATGCTCACCTACTCAACCAGTCACCTCTCCCATCCCCTGTATATATATACCACCTCTTCTCTTCGCTTCCATCACATCTAATTACATCCTTTACTTGAAATGATTAATATTCCATGGAGACGGAGGAGAGCCAAAGGTATATTGGTTCGAATGGATTCACCCACTCTGGAATAGGGATAAAGATGATCATGTAAATCCTTTACATGTGATAAATTCAATAACTATTATAAAAAATAATAAAAATATTTTTTATAAGAGATCAAATTTGTTAAATTTAAGTTATATCGTATCATTATCCCATGGTTTCAAAAATCTGTTACAAGATAAGCTTTGGAAATCGATTGAGTTGGGTTTTCAAAAATCTGTTGTTACAAGATATGTTTTAAAAAAAATCTCCAATCAGGGGCAGAAGAAGGGGGGTCGAGAGGGGTCAAATGCCCCCCTCACCTCCCAAAAATTCTTCTTACACTCTCGGTAGAATTTTTTCAAATGTCCTAGTTGCCCACCTTCAAGCATTCATTGAGAGGCAAATCTTTTTAAAAAAGAACGAGATTTACGACTCTTGCCATATTCGTAATTAGGTCAGACACTTAAATAATCTGATGAAAGTTAAAGACGAATCTTGAACATGGTCTTTTAGTTATTGAAAAAACACACCGTTTAACTTTGCCAAATTAATGTTTCGAACGCGTCGTTTAACTGGCCTTTAGCGTTTGTTTTTTGTTTTTTTTATTTGCTGCCTTGCTGCACATTTGTTGAGAAGAGTGAATCCTTTGAGAATTACGACTTACGAGGTTTTTTTATTCTTTGTTTAGATATTAAGAGTTATTTTCTCTTTGTTGACAGTTTGACCCCTTCTAAACAGGTCAAACTGTCGAAGGCCTTTTTTTTTTACTCGCTTCGGTCTTTGCTAATTGCCTGGACTTTGTTTGTCAAAATGAGCCATTCTGCCTACTGTCATTGAGGTATAAAAATCTTAATTTGCAGAACAGTAAAAGTTGTAAAAGGAGTGTATTTTGGTTATTTGCATTTGTCAAATTGTCATTCTTCAAAAGAAAATAGGAAGCGTTCAACAATTTAACAATTTGTAATTTGGATTTCTTTTTATAATATTCCATCTTACTTCAAGCCTTCAACAATTTAAATCAATTGCTTAGCTTCTTTCTTCTTCTTTTTCAGCCTTAGAAGTATGTATCAAACTTTTACATTGATTAAGCTTTTATATTTAGATTGCTCTTCTAAATTAATTATTTATGAATATATATAGTTTTTGTTGCATATTTTAATTGCTTAAAATATATAATACTTACATGAGATTCTAGAGAATAACAATAATTCTATTGAGCTCCAATCAAATTCTAAACGAGTTTGTGCTAGTAGATACTTGCTTAAAGAAAAAAAAAATGATTAACATCCTAATGATAGAGACCAAATCTGAAGAGTATATCTATAGAAAGGACATTGTCAACTTGTTAACCATAATTGACAAAATAAATTATAAGTTACACTTATATGCTTTAAATAATAATTAAAATTTATTGATTCTATATTTATTTTGTTAGTTATATTCTTGAATATATTTTTTAATCATTTTTTTCATTCATTAAAAAAAACAAAAAACAAAAAAACAAAAAATTAACTTGACTCCTCTGAACCAAAATTTTGGCTCCACCACCGGCCATTAGGGCTTTATTATGAATAGGAGATGTTTGTAATGTGAAAGACAGTTTAAGTTGATTATTATTGAAAGAAAGTATTTTGTTTATCCCTATCGGCGTGTTAGTTGATTGTTCGTGCTTTGAGAACACAGCTTATCATTCACACTTATCCGCTTGCGCTACGTCATAATCTGCTTCCAACTAAAGTTAATCTTTACTCTAAGAAAATAGTCCTAGGCCCTCTCTGTCTTTGTTGCCTAAGGGAAGATGAAAGCATATTCCACATCCTGTGGCAGTGCCCTTCTGCTATGGCAATTTGATAGGACTGTTCTAGAAGACTTCAGAAGACGACAATTGCCACCACGGATGGGTTGGGTCTTGTTCAAGGCTGGATGGCCAGGGATGAATTAGTTCAAACTCTTACTGTGGTGAGGCAGATTTGGCTGAGAAGGAATCGCTTTCTTTTTGAAAATTTCTTATTGTCTCCTTCACTAGTGCTGGAAATAGTGCAGTCCACGTTTGTTGCTTTTAAAGAGGCCAATGCCACTATGGAAGAGGAAGATTCAGGGCTTGGTCGTGTAAGGGTTAGGTGGAAAAAACCCCACCGGGTGTTAGAAAGTTCTAATTTCCTCTCTCTCTCTCTCTCTCTCTCTCAAAAAAAAAAAAAAAAAAAAAAAGGGAAGAAAGAAAGAGAGAGAGATTTATGCTTTGCTGATGATCTTTTGATTTTCTCGGCTGCTTCTCTTGAGTCTATGAGTGCTATTAAAGGGGTTCTTGATGAATTTGAGAACTTATCCGGGTTACGAGCTAATCCTTCTAAGAGTTCTTTTTTTGTGCTAGGATTTCTGCTCATGCCAAGAGGGAGTTGTTGGATTTTCTGGGCATGCAGGAAGGTGTTCTCCTGGTTCGATACTTGGGTGTTCCCCTTATTTCTAAAAGGTTAACAGCAGGTGATTGTGATGCTTTGGTGTCCAAGATTACTGCTAGGATTGATTCCTGGTTAGCCAGAAACTTATCCTTTGCTGGGAGGTTACAACTGTTGTATTCTGTTCTTCTTAGTTTGCAGGTGTATTGGACTAAGGTGTTTATTCTTCCTAAGAAAATTATTCATATGCTGGAACAAAAATTCAATAGGTTCTTGTGGATGGGTAAGGATTCCAAAGCTCATGCCAAAGTTGCTTAGCATCATATTTATGTCCCTAAGAGGGAGGGCGGTCTGGGGCTTAAAAGGCTAGAAGTTTGGAATCAAGCTTCCATGTTGAACCATATCTAGTCCTTATTTGCAAAGGCTGGGTTTTTATGAGTTGCTTGGGTGAAGTCTACTTGGTTAAAAGGGAGAAGTTTTTGGCAGATCCCTATACCACAAGCTTGCTCTTGGAGTTGGAAGAGATTGTTAAAACTCTGTGATATTGCAAAATCGTTTATTCGGTTTAAGGTTGGCAATGGTAGTAGGATTTTCTTGTGATTTGATCAATGGCATCCCTTTGGTTATTTGCTTAATAACTTTGGCCACCGTGTGGTATATGATGCTGGTTTTCCTGTTGGGGCTAAGCTGTCCACCATTATTAGAAATGGTTCTTGGTTTTGGCCTTACGCTCGTTCCGATACTATAGTTGCAATTCATAGTAAACTTGCTGCTCTGCCTATTGGGAATACAGATCTGCCGGTTTGGAAGTCCAGTGATGGTATTTATTCCTGTTCTGCTACTTGGGAGTTATTGAGAGAGAAATACCCTACTGTGGTATGGTGGAAGATTGTTTGGTTCTCCATGTCTATACCTAGACACTCCTTCATTCTTTGGTTGGTTTTCCGGGATGCTCTTGTAACTAAACAACGGATGTGTAGTTGGGGCTTTACAGGGCCTTCAAATTGTCTCTTCTGCCATGGATGTATTGAGAGCAGAGACCATCTTTTCTTTCTTTGTGGGTTTAGTCGAAGAATTTGGTTTTCTCTTATGAAGGCTTGTGGCTATTATGATCTTCCTTCAAACTAGGATTCAGTTGTGGTTTGGAGTGCTGCTAGGCTGAAGGGCAAAAGTTTAAAATCTTGTCTTGCAAAACTTAGTCTTGGAGCTTGCATCTATCATTTATGGAAACAACGAAATGCCCTGCTTCATGGTATTACTCCCAAGACTGAAGAAGTCATTTTCGGCCAGATTAGATGGGAAGTACGTTCCAGAATCTTGGCAAAATTTTCGGTAAAACCAGTGGATAGAGATTTACCTCTTGCTTTGCAATGGAATCTCTTCCCTCTCTTGTAATTTGTTTTGGTTGCTGTCCGGTCGCTTGGCCTTGTAATGGTTGTTGTTTAGCTGGTTTTGTGTTTTGTAGTTAGTGTGTTTCCTGGTTTAGGAAATGTGAGTCCAGGTAGCTGGAGTGACTTTCTGTATTGTTGAGTTTGTTCTATAAAGGTCTTAATTCATCCAAAAAAAAAAAAAGAAAGAGAGAGAATTCAGCCACCTAATGCCCTTAATTTAACAAGGCTCTTAATTAAGAAATATTAATAAGAATTTTTTAAAAAAAAAAAAAAAAAAAAAAAAAAAAAAAAAAAAAAAATTAAAGATGAAATTAGAATAATTCTAAATGTCATATAAGTGTCCATCAAAAAATGAAGTAGCTTTTAAAATTGGCATATGATTGATCAAATAGTAATTTTAAAAGTCACATCATTTTTTGATGAACACACACTTATGTAACATTTAGAATTACTCACAGAATTATAGTCAATACTCTCTAATTAAGGCCCCTAATTATGGTAAATAAGTAATTAAAAAAGCATTAATATCATTTGATTCTTCCAAAAAACTTAATTCTACAACATTCCATTGTTGAAATAAGGCTTTTAAAAAATTAATAACATTAAATAAGATAAACAAATAATATTAAATACATTCTTAAATAAAATCCATTCTCCTACTTCATACATTCTATTCTTGAGAAGAATTGAGAGAATGAAAATAATAAGAGAAATGATTCATTTCCTCCCGTTTGTCCTTAATTCTCACATTCTCTCCATTTTTTAAAATCACCATTGAATCTGTAGCGCCCATGTGGAAGGTTGAGATCGAAGTGAGTAGAGAGCACTTGTAGCCGTAGGTGGGTGAGGCGGCGGTGGTCATGTTCGGTGTCGAGAAAGGTGATGTGGAGGCCTGCGTGGCATAGGAGCGCTGCTAAACTCAGCAAGGGTTTGATGTGGCCTTGTGCAGCTAGGGAACGGTAAGATCAGTATATGAGGTTGCTGTATAGAACCTACTAATTTGATTCCTATATGTTGTTTGCTCGCTGGAGGAATTATTTCAGAATATCTTTCTCACCCAATCAAATGAACACAGACTAAAAGAACAAGAAAATAGAGAGAGGAATTGGAACAAGCAAGAAAGCTTCATTTTTAAAGAGAATCGAAAAGCCCTTTCAGAGAATACAATCTTTAACAAATTTTTTTTTTTTTTTTTTAATTGTTCCACCCTTGTTTTATTCCATAAAGGAACAACTTAAATATCAGATCAAGTTTCAAAAATAAGGTCCCCAAGAAGTAGCTCAATCGATTATAGACCACGCTTCATGAAACAGGGGTCACTAGTTCGAATCCTCCCTCCTCCCTCTTGTGTGGACATGTCAAAAAAATAAAAATAAAAATAAGGTCCACAAATTAAGGAATCACTTCCTAATAATATATCTCTGAAACTCCGAAGACTGATTCAGGTAGCCTTTCTGTCATAATTATTAATTATAATGTTTTTTAATATTAAATAAAGAGTGTCTGGCTACTGTTGAATCGGTCACTGTTGTTGACTGAACGAGGCTTAATTAGAAGAAGAATCCTTTTTGCCACATGATCTGAAATAATCTTATGGTTAACACCAATGAATTAAGCATAAGCATATTTCTTAAAATTAAGCAACTTGCACCCATCTAACTCATGAATCATATTTTTCCTATGTCTTCAGTAAGCATGTCCAAGTTGTGATACGAAGATCCATCTTGGCCAACACAATCGCGAGCCAATTTTGCAATCCGATCCATTGACATCATGATTTCCTCTCTTCCATCTTTCATCAGTGTTCTTATCATCGTCTCAACCGTCGATCTATCACAAGTGTCCTTTACATCAAGGCCAATCCTCCACACCTCACTAACCCACCTACTATTAATCTGCTGGTCACCAATTTGGGGCCAACAAATCATGGGGACCCCAGCCACAATGCTCTCTAGGGTAGAGTTCCAGCCACTGTGGGTCAGAAACCCACCCGTGGACGGGTGGGCCAGGACCTCTTCTTGTGGAGCCCAGTCCACCAAAAGACCCCTTTCTTTTGTGCCCTCTTGAAGCTCCACAGGAATCGCCTGCTCACCTTTTGCATCCGAAATCGTATCACGCCGTATAGCCCATAGAAAGCGCTTGCCACTATTGACTAGGCCGTGCCAAAGCTCCATAAAAAAACCACGTGTCATGATCGCCAAGCTCCCAAAGCTAACATAAACAACAGACCCTAACGGCTGCGAATCCAGCCACGCCATGCAACTGTTGTCCGCCTCCCATAAATTACTAAAGGTCGATAATGACCGCTGGACTCCGTCTCCGATACGGGATCTTATAAGAGCATCGAGAGGTCCGATTGTGTAAATTTTGGGAAAGAGAGGGGCAAGGTGAGAGAGAATCGAACCTTCAAGATCGTCAAAAGTGTTTAGTATGAGTGCCGAAGCTCGAGTCATGGCCTGGGTCTCCACAAGGAAGAATTGAAAGAGGGGATCGTTGAGTTGTATTCTACAAATTCTCGGTAGATCTCGGCGTCGCAAAAGACCCTCCATACCTGGCACGCCTGCCACCAAAAAAACAACACCAAAACACCTAACTGAACTAAATCAGCAAATTGGTATCAACATTCCATTTATGGCATAAGCTGATGTTCTCCATATTCTTCTGAAATTTTCTTATCCCAAAAATCTTGCACCGAATTTCCCAAAAAAATCTGCTTCAGGATTTGCTCTTCAGTATGAGGTTGCCCTCCAAACTTTATCTCATTTCTAACTCTCCAAATGTTGTACACAATAGCACTAAAGCTCAATCTACATAAGGACCTCTTTAAGCTCTTATCCTTCCAGCTGCGGCAACCTTCATCAATTACCTCATCCCAATTAGTGGTAGGGTTCAGAACATCACAACGCTTTAGACATTCTTTCCAGATTCTTGAACTGAAACCACATAGGAAAAAAAGGTGGTCTCGGCTTTCAGTTCCACCCCTACAAAATACACAACTAGTATCACCTGTAAATCCCCAAGCAAGCATACGGTCTCCAGTAGAAAGCTTGTGATTTGACAGCTAACCAAAGGACAAAGGCTTGCTTTGGAATAGCAAGTTGATGCCATACTAGCTTCTACCAACTCACAATTGTTCTTTCCTTCTTAAGATAATTCCAGGTATCTGCACAAACATAAGTACAAGACCTAGCAATAGTCCATATAGGCTTATCAACAACTCCTAGAGGTACATCCGGCAGCCTACTTTGAATAGCAACAAGCTCCTCAGAACAAGCAGGTCTCCAGCACCACTCTCCTTGCTTTAGGACCGACTCCAATTTAGCCTCTAGCTTGCTATGTGAGTCATATATAACTCTATAGCCAAACTTGTCCACTAAAGCACCACAAGGATGCCAAGCATCCTCCCACAGATGAATATTGCTGCATGTGCCCACTTCAAATCTGAGAAAACCCCTTGCTAGGCCATGCAGATTTAGCAATTTCCTCCAACACCATGAACTATTGTTAGGGACGCTTACACACCAGAAGCTCTTCCCTTTCAACAAGTATTTTTGAATCCAAGCCACCCATATAGAACCAGACTGAGCAAAAATACTCCAAATATGCCTCATCATGGAAGAAATATTCTAAATCTCCTCATCTTTCAGCCCCAAACCCCCTTTTTTCTTAGGAAAACAGCTATCAGTCCAAGACACTTTAGCCTTAGCAGCATTTCCATAATTTTCATTCCATAAAAACCGACTGAATTTCTTATTAATATCCTTAAGAATTCTCTTAGGAAGGATAAAAATGCTAGACCAATATACTTGAATGTTGTAAATAATAGAAGAAAGGAGCTGCAACCTTCCTGCAAAAGATAGCTTTCTAGAAGACCATGAATCTATGTGGCCAGCAATTTTATCAAGGAGAACTTTACAATCTGCAGCCAACAACTTAGAGGAAATAAGATGGACTCCAAGACAACGAACTGGAAGATGACCCTCCCCCATTTGCAGCTCAGACAAAAGAGAAATCTTCATCCTTTTCGAAACACTAGATCAAAACAGAGAGCTCTTTGAAGGATTTGCTTTTAATCCTGACAACAATTCAAACTCTCTCAAAGTTGCTTTGATGATGGAGATGGAAGACAAATTTGCATCAGAAAAAAGCAACAAGTCATCCGCAAAACAGAGATGAGTTAAGTTCATTCGAGAGCACCTATAATGGAACTTAAAACCTGATCCTTCTCCAGTATACTCCTTCATCAACCTAGAGAAAACCTCCATAGCAATAACAAACAAATAAGGGGATAAAGAATCACCTTGCCTTAAACCTTTTCCCCCTTTGAAGTACCCCACCAAAGTCCCATTAGGGGAGATAGTAAACCGAGGAGATGTTATGCACATCTTGATCCAGTTAGTGAATCTGGTAGGGAAGCCAAAACAAGAGAGACATTGGACTATAAAATCCCAATCTACAAAGTCATAAGCCTTCACGAGGTCCACTTTCATAGTACACCGGGGTCTGCCACCAGATCTATGATAATTTCGAACTAGTTCTTGAGCCAATAAAATATTTTCCGATATGCATCTGCCCGGAACAAAAGCAGATTGATTTCTGCTTATCAAAGAATCCAGCAAAGGCAACATTCTATTGGACAGAATTTTAGTTATGCATTTGTAAAGCACATTACAACATGCAATAGGTCTGAAATCCCCCATAACCGAAGCATTTGGCTTCTTAGGAACTAAGGCTAAAATTGTAGCATTAACCTCCTTAAGAAGAAGCCCAGTTCTGAAAAAATTCTGAATAGCTTCTATCACATCTCCACCCACAATATGCCAAGAAGATTTGTAAAATTCTGCTGTATAACCATCCGGGCCAAGGGCCTTATTAGATTTCATGCTGAAAATAGTCTTCTTAATCTCCTCTGCCGTAACATCTCTTTCCAAAAGAGTAGCTTCCTCAATCGACACAATAGGAAAAATCAATTGCTTAACCCTCTCAGCAGAGGTATCAGTGAAATGAGTATTTTTGGAGCCTAAAAGATTCCTATAGAACTCCAAAGCCATACTTTTTAATTGAGCAATATCTTCCACCTTATTACCTTGCTCATCATACAAGAAGGAAATAGAATTCCTGACCTGCCTACCCTTAAGAATACGGTGAAAAGCTGCATTATTTTGATCACCAAGTTGCAACCATTGATTCCTTGCTTTCTGTTTCAAGAAAGCCTCCTCAGCTTTTGTGATAGACACATAAGCATGCAGACACTCCCTCTCTTTCAGCAAACAATCAGCCCTCCCCCTGGAATCAATCACAGCCTTTTGAGCCAAATCAAGGGATTCACAAGCTTGGATGATCTTATGTCTAAGATTACCAAAACAACTAGTGGTCTTAGACTTCAAAATAGCTTTAAACTCTTTCAACTTTCTGCAAAGTTTGTACATTGGCACCCCATTTATTTCCTGCATCCAGCAATTAGATAACCATTCCATATAATCTCCATGCTCCAACCAAAAGTTACAAAATTTGAATGGTTTAGGACCAAAGCTCACCAAACTACCAACTGTAATGAGGCCAGGAGAGTGGTCCGAAACACCTGCTGAAAGAAAATCAACATTGGTACCTCCAAACCTACCAAGCCATTCCTCATTAACCAAAACCCGATCCAGCTTCCTGGCTATAAAACCAGCCCCTTCACTCTTGTTATTCAAGTAAAAAAACAGCCACTAAACTTCAAATCAATCACTTCCAAATCATTAAGACATTCCCCAAACTCCAATTCATAAGAATTAAGGCTATCTGAGCCCCATTTCTCTGCCAGATGCTTTACAACATTAAAATCACCACTAAGCATCCATGGGTTAGGAAACACCCTATTCTTAATGGTATACAAATACTGCCATAAAGACCTCCAATCAAGAGGTTTGTTTGCTCCATAAACAAAAGAGTGAAACCAGCTGGAACCATCTTTTAAAGAATGAACACAGCAACTAACACACTGATCACTCTTATCTAGAACAGAAATATCCACCTCCACCTTATCCCAGCACACCCAAATTCGGCCCAAAAAATGCTTCTCATAATTGAAGCAAAAACCCCAATCTGGAAACAAAGAAGCCACAATAGCACCAGCCTTATGATCCTTTACTCTAGTTTCAATAAGACAAACTAGTTTGATCTTTTTCTCCTTTACTATTCTCCGAACCTCTATTTGTTTGGAGGGTTGGTTCAAGCCCCTCACATTCCACACTAGGAGGTTTATGAATGAGGTAAAAACCCTCTCATTCCATCCTCATCCCCCTCCTCCATTATTCCTTTCCCCTTAATAGCAATGTTAGGAACCGGGTCTTCCATGTCATTCAAAATACGTTGGAGAGCCTCATTTGACTTCCTAATCTCAGTATCATCTATCTTCAACCCCTCAGCTCTTGCTAGCAATTCGAATGAATTAGTCCAATAAACACTGTTATCAGCTACAATAGAACGAGACTTGGGGGTTTTTTTCGCACGAACTACAGTCCATTTCTCCTCACCAGTCAATTTTCCAACTTCAGCATTTTTCTCCTTAACAGAGACCTTTTTCTCAACTTCCAGCTTAGTAGACTCCTTCTTTCGAGGTACCCAAATGGCCTTCTCAGTTTTTTTGCAAGTGTGAGCAGCATGCCCAAAAAGACTGCATTTCTTACACTTAATCGGCAGCCATGGGTATTCAACCCCTATTTTTATGACTTTTTCATTGAGGTCAATTATATCAATCTCCTTTGGAAAATCAGAATCAACACCAACCTCAACTAACACACGAGCAAACGCAAGCCTACGTTGTTCTTCAGTTACAGAATCAACACACAAGGGATTACCCACCCCACTAGCAACATGACCCAAACAAGCAGTATTCCAATATTCCATAGGCAGATTATGTAACTTTATCCAAACAGGAACAGAGGATAAAGACAATTTAAGTAACTGCATACCTGGAACCCAGCGTCGAAGAATGAGAGGTCTATTAGCAATGTGCCATAGCTTTTCCTCAAGAACAGCATCTCTGGATTTTCCATCGTCAAATCGAAATATGTAGAGCCCATTATCTAATAGAAATACCTCCACTGGTCCATATGAATCCCAAATTTGATCAACAGCCCTCTTTACCACAAAATATGGCAATGGCTTGTCGAGAAATTGGCCAATTAAAGCAGTAGACCATTTTTGTATTCCTTCCTCAACAGCTTCCTTTGGAGGTCTAACTACCACCCTCCCATTCAACCGGGACGGTGCGCAGTAATTTAGGGTTCCAAAAGATTTTCATTTTTGAACAATTGCCTCCATTCCTGCTGTGCTCCCTTCTCAGTCTTCTTCACATCACCACCAGATTCCATCACAACCGGCAAAGGCTGTTGTGGAATAATATTCCCCGCCGACAACCCATCATTCAAGCTTCGCACAGGCGTTATCACCACATTCATCGCCAAATGGTCATCTGAAGAATTGCCCACAAACCCATCAACTTTGGAGGATTGCTTCTTCGAAATTTCACCTTCCTCCATCACAGACTCACCCTGAATCTGAAGATCTTCGGGCAGCTTTTCAGCAATCGAATTAGGCATCACCTGTTCCACTGGTTTCACACCCTTCTTCCCACCTCTAGTCTGTCGTTTCGCCATGTTAAAAGAGAATCAAACAGACATCGCATTCACCAGAAAAGTAAAAACCGATCATCGGAATCAAAATTCTCCGACAAATCTCCGTCACGCGCTCCCACGCGCCGAAAACCAAACAAACCAGCAACCAAAATTCTAACTTCCTCAAAACTTTCTAACTACCTTTGCCACATCAGCAAAGAAGTCCTGGCATACTCCCAAATATGTTTTTAAGTTTATTTCTTCTATTATTTTATTATAAACGTATTGTCATGTATTGACTACGTGAATAATTGCAAATTCTGCTCGAGGAATATAGAAAAAAAAAAGTACTCACCGCCTTAGCAAAAAATAAATAAATAAAAGTACTCACCGCCGACTGGAAGCTGGCCTTCCTGAATTAGGTTCGGAAGACAGAAATAAGACCACAAGCAGCAAGCACTGAAGGTCCGGAACGCGATTACGCGAACTCCCAATTCCTTTGCAACATCAATAGCGAAAGACATAATTCCATCGGCTATTACACACGTGACCGGACGCTCTGACTTTCTGCTGGAGTAAGCCAGCAGCTCGCGGAAGAGGGGCTTCGTCACGGACTTGATGGAGGAGATTAACTCTGGAAAGAACTGGAGAGTGCGAGGGTGATAGGTGGGCAGGCCACCGGAGACGGATTTGAAGTGGAGGGTTGGGAAAAGAGTAGAGAGCGCTTGTAGGTGGGTGAGGCGGCTGTGGTTGTGGTCGGTGTTGAGGAAGGTGACGTGGATCCCGCCAGTGTGGCATAGGAGCGCTGCTAAGCCCACCATGGGTTTGATGTGGCCTTGTGCAGGGAACGGCAAGATCAGAACATGAGGCTGCTGATCCATGTATAGCTTCGGTATCCCCAGAGATGAATGATGCAGATGTAGCAAACACTAATCGTATATCGGTATATGGGTGACAGCTACAGCCTCTAGTGTCATCCGTGTTGACAGTGTTGCTGCCTATACTTGATGGCGCATGAAGAAAAGAGTTTACAATTTTTTCAAGCTCTGTCCCTTCTATTATTTCTAACGGGAGTTCTTCCTCTTTGATAAAAATCTGGCTTAGTGGTTAGGATATTATTTTCATCGGTCAAGAGTCGGAAAGGTCAAGGGTTACCTCTTCTTTTCTTTTCTTTTTTTCTTTTTTTTTTTGTCGCCTCGTATAAAGTCCCTGTCCCAAGACTCAATGGACTTGTTTGGCAAAGAACATAACAGAGTAGTGGATTTTTAGAATTAGTAAAAAGTGATGATGTGGTATAAAATAAAAAAAATTTGTATAAAAAAGTAAAAAAGTTTTGTATTGTAATAAATTTTGTTATTTGAATAGTAATAAAAAATTATTGATGTGATATAAAAAGTGAAAAAAGTGTAAATGTTTTGATGTTGATCGTTATTGAAAAATGTAAAAATAAAATAAAAAAAAAAATTGTGAATAGTAACCGGCACTATTCTGTATTGTCCCTGAGCTTAACAAACAAACCCAATATCTCTAATAATTTGAGGGTATTAGGCTGAAAATTAGCCTGATAAATTTTGGCTCGGTCTTTATGTTTGGCGCCTACCACTTTATGTGGGGTAGCCCAAAATACTATTTACTATATGAGATATGATTATTTTTCATCTAAATATACAATTTTTTACTACTTTGTCTATATAAGAAGGTGGTCCCTTATTAACTTTAAAATTTTTTTTATTTTTAAAAAATAAAATAAGGTGGAGGACCACCTTGTCTGTGCGGCAAGGTGGTCCTTATGATTGTACGAGCATCGGCTTTGCACCATACAAAAACTGGGTTTTACTTCAATCCAGTAAGGTGGAAATTCCTGTCAAGTTAATTATCGAAGACACTTTCTCACTTTTCCTTAAATCCCTTCCGCTTCCCATGCATGTTACCCACTGGGGTTCGTTCTTTGAGATCCTTTTTCATTCTTCTCTGAATGGGAATTTTGTTTCTTCTTATTAATGATGTCTGGTTTTCTGTTTGAAAACAATTTCAGTTCTCGGGAGCAAATAAAAAATCTGCAAAACATGTTTGGTTGGGAAACTATATATTATGAAAGTTTTCATCAAAAACATCTAATTTTCAAAAAAAAAAATAATAATTAAATTATTTTATCAGTTCATGTTTTTTGCTTCCTGATTAAGGAAAAAAGCAAAATTTCTCTTTGGGCTCTAAAAATTATTTATCTTATTAACAAAACACGAGTAATCGTGTTAGCTCTACTTATTCAATAATTAATTTTACTAAAAGATGGATATGAGAATATAAAATAACAAGTCTCTTTCATTACCAAAATAAAAAAATTAAAAAAAAAAAAAAAAAAAAGGAAGATTTTTAGCAGCCAAAATTTTAGAGTCATTACTAATAAGTAATTATTAGCAACGACAATATGTGATCATCGCTAATGTCACACAAAAAAGAACCTTTGGTACATGCATGGACAAGCACCATATGTTTCAAATAATTATATGTTTTAGTTATACATCCAGATAAGTTCATCAGGCAAACGATCCTCACCATATCCAACAACATGAAGACGTTGTTAGTATTATAATAACCATGTTTATAATTGTCTATAAGATTGTTTGTATTTTTTTCAGTATAACATCATATAGTAGCTAGAGCTTGTTGCTTCACACACGTCTGACAACATTTTGGTTCTTATCTTTCACAGGGGCTACAAGATAGATTATACTTCTTTGTTTTCTATTCACGGTTCTATCTTTTAATTTTTTCTCCGCTCTCTCTCTCTTTATTTTGATCATGAAAGATTTAAAATTGAGTTTGGATAGTTGTAAAATTTATACAACTCTTTTTTTTTTTTAACGCCATATATATCAAATCCAAAATAGAAGGGTTTGAATACAGGAGAGCGAACGAGTTTTTAGAATTAATTACAGATTCTTATTGGTGTTTTTATAAGTCGTGTAGTTGCGGAGTAATGCTATATATAGGAGGAGAGTCCTCCTTATGTCTTTCCAAATATTTTGTGCCTTTCAAAATTACCATTAAATTAGAAATGATCATTATTAAATTTTAATCCTACTAAAACCTAATTAACCAGACCGCATTTTGCGCACGCTATTGACGACGATGTTGATTTCTGAATGGTTTTTATTTGCTTTATTCATCAATTACTGAATGTGTGTATATATTCGAGAGATGTATGTTGGAACAATTTTTCAATGATGAGCACCGAATGACGTTGTACCTGTAAGAAAGGTCAATAATGAGCACAATAGCACCGAAACAGTACTGAAAAGTAATAAAATCAAATCAAATCGATCTTATTATTACATGCAATTGATTCCTCAAGTTATCAAATGCCAAATACGTAAATACAACAAAAAAAACATATAAGAATAAGAGTACCATTACATGCGTACATGCCTTAAAACAACTTAAGCAAATTAGATTTAAAATATTAGATTTTTTTTATTATGTCTTTAATAAGCTTGTCCAAGTTGTGGTAGGAAGATCCACCCTGGTTAGCAGAATCGTAAGCTAATTTGGCAATCCGATCCATTGACATGATGATCTCCTCTCTTCTCTCCTTCATCATTGCTCTTATCATCATCTCAATGGTCGATCGATCACACGTGTCCTTCATGTCGAGGCCAATCCTCCATACCTCACTAACCCACCTACTATTAATTTGCTGGTCCGCGATTGTGGGCCAACATAGCATAGGGACCCCAGCAACAATGCCCTCTAGGGTGGAGTTCCAGCCACTGTGGGTCAAAAACCCACCCACTGCCTGATGGGCCAAGACTTCTTCTTGTGGAGCCCAATCCACTAAAAAGCCCCTTTCCTTGGTGCCCTCGTGTAGCTCCTCTGGGATTGCATGCTCTCCTTCAACACCTGCAATGTGGCCAATGCCATCACGCCGTACAACCCATAGAAACGGCATGCCACTGTTGACTAGACCGTGCCAAAACTCAAACAATTGACCACGTGTCATAATCCCCGTGCTCCCAAAGCTGACGTAAACAACGGATCTTAACGGTTGTGAATCCAGCCACGTCATGCAACTGCGGTCTGCTTCCCATAAATTATTGAAAGACGATAAAGATTGCAAGACGTCATGTGTAATACGAGATGTTAGAAGAGCAGTGAGAGGGCCAATTGTGTAAATTCTAGAAAAGAAAGGGGTGATGTAAGAGAGAGTGAGAGCTTCAAGGTGGTCAAAGGAGTTGAGTATGAGCACCGAAGTTTGAGTTATGGCCTTGATCTCCTCGACGTAGAATTGAAAGATGGGGTCATCCAATTGTCGTCTGCAAATGTTGGGTAGATCTTGGCGTCTCAAAAGGCTCTCCATACCTGACACACCTTTGACCATCCGATCCATATCATCTGCTGCAGTTTCGTGAAAGGCATCAGTTTTTTTTTTTTTTTTTTTTTTTTGAAAAATTGTAGAATGAACATATATATATATATAATACATTGTCATACTAAGACATAATTTCTGATCACCTTTATCATAGCAATTTTTACTTTCTTTTTTGTCTTTAAGAGAAAAAAAAAAAAAAAAAAAAAAAAAAAAAAAAAAAAAAAAAAAACCCAAAATCTAATTAGGGACGACCTTTCTAGAGGGACAAGATGATAAAAAATTATATCTTGAAATAATAAAACATCATATCCCTATCTCTAAATATATAGGCATCCAAGCACGGTCTGCATTAAGCTTAGATTTGGAAAATTACTGTTTCCTATTTTGGCCTTTTCTTAAATCCTCCTTATCAAAGGTTATAAGGCGCGCATGAAGCTGCAGGGGAAGGAACAAAGAGCCGGCTGCTTGCTTCAGCCTTTCCAATACGACAACCATGAAGTTTATAGATCTTGTATATATATATATACTTGTAAATATTGTTAGAATTTTGAAACATAAACTGGCAAATCTTTTTGTTTGAAAGAGGAGTTCAGATGAAACACTTTTCTCAGTTGACTAGTGACACAGGTAGGGATGGCTGATGGCGCCAGAACTAAAGAAAAAGCTTCTTTTGATCTTTACTATGAGTTGGGTAAGGTATTTCTCAATGTAGTGATCCAGATATGATACGTTTAAAATCTTTGCACAACTTTTGTATAATATTTTTTAAACTAATTATTAAATCTATTTTTTTACATGTAAATTTTAAGTAAAAAATAAATAAATAAAAATATTAGAATTGTATAAAAGTTGTATAAATATTGTAAACGTATCACATCTCGTTATTATAAAATTAGTAATAAAATGTACAAATTAAACATCAGTATACAACAATATCCATTTCAATCAGCTTATAATTAGAACTTATATGAATCATAAAATAGGGTTATTTTGGTGACCCTCTATGCTTTGAATGAACGTCTTGTAGGTACAAAACATTGAAACCACATTAGTTTTGTGTGACTTAATATATATATATATATATATATGTAAAGAAAATTAACGTATGTCAGAGTTGCACGCTTACCCTCACCTCTAACGGGAAGTTGGCCTTCCTCAATCAGCTCCGGCAGGCAGAGAAAAGACCACAAGCAGCAAGGACTGAAGGCCCAAAAAGTCATTGCTTGAATGCCCAATTCCTTAGCAATGTCAATTGCGAAAGACATAATTCCATCGGCTATTACACAAGTGACCGGACGCTCGGACTTTGTGCTTAAGTCAGCCAGCAGATCCCGGAATTTTGGCTTCGTCACGGACTTGACCGAGAACATTAAGTCTCCAATAAGCTGTACATTGCGGGGGTGATCGATGGGCAGGCCATCGGGGATAGACTCGAAGCGGAGGGTGGAAAAGTGAGTAGAGAGCCGTTGTAGGTGGGTGAGGCAGCGATGGTTGTGGTCGGTGTTGAGGAAAGTAACGTGGAGGCCAGCATGGCATAGGAGCTCTGCTAGGCTCAGCAAGGGTTTGATGTGGCCTAGTGCAGGGAACGGGAAGAGCAGTACATGAGCTTGCTGTTGCTGATCCATCTTTGATCTTCCAAAGGCGAACTGATTGGAAGATATTGCACGAGAGGCTGGTCAAATTACGAATTTTCCTCCTTTTTCTTGCTTTTCGCACAAACCAAAAACGCGGGCCGCCAAACTCACCCAACCCGAGCCCAATACAGCCATTTAAGAATGGTAGCTAATTGTGGCCCACTTGGTTTAGGACACTTGTCGGTGATCTCAAATATCACTCTCACATAGTAACATGTGAATTGCGTTGCTAACTTGATAGAGACTAGAGCAACACCTCTCTCCATAATAAAACAATTCTGGATACAGCATGCATAATAAAGGCATCAGCCAGCAAATCAAAACAAAAGTCATCCTATAATGATAAACACATCAAGACTCACTAACCACAACAAATAGTGTTATCGAACTTTTTTGCAACCCTAAGCAACAAACTCGAAATGGGACCACAAACCAAAAAAAAAGAAAAAAAAAGAAAAGGAACAACAAACCTAAAACAAGATAATAACAAGAACAAATGGGACCACAAACCCAAACAAAATAGGACCACAAACCAAAGAATATATAAAATACACCATCTCAGCAACTTTAATAAGACCTAGATATTGCCGATGACCAAGCACATGGTCCCGTAACAACCTAAACCCTAAACAACGGGAAAAGTGCTCCTAAACCCCAAATAATGCCGAGCATTTCGAAAAAAAAGAAAAAAAAAAAAAAGAAAAAAAAAAAGGAAAAAGTTGTTCATTACCTTTAGTCAAAATCAGCCTTTGATGCTTGATTCTTGTGTATACTGTCGAAACAAGCCATAGTGTAACAACACGGTTAAGGTTCTTAGCGCACGAATACGGATGGGGAGCTATAGGGTTTCTGGAGACTTACAAGCAATTTAGGGGAAAATAGGAAAATATGATACAATGGCGGAATTTTAAGTTCGAAATTGTATTTGTTGAAGTCAGGGGCAAAGAAGACCAAACTCATTAAAAAAAGTCACGTGAAAGTGACGTGAATTGACTTCCGTCGCGTTTTAATGCCGAGAACAGACGGAATGCCCTTATGGGATACATTTTGATAGTTAAAACCCCGAGTTCGAGAGGAATGATAATTCAATACCCTTCTGTCAAAACGCGGTATAGTTCGATATCATTTTGTGAAGTTATTCCAAAAAAAACACCTTGTTCTACTTGGATTATTCACAATGAATTCACAAAACGTCATGAAGATGAGAAAATGGATTATTCACAATCAAGACATGGATGAAAAACCAATAAAATCTCTAAATTTCTCATATCGTTTCTATCTCAAAACGCCTTGCATTGACGATGAGAAAATGGATAAGTGGGGCGCCACGGTATATCTCTAGTTTTCTATTACTCAGTGTTTTTTTTTTGGATGAATTCTATTACTCTGTTTTCTCCTGTTTTGGTGTTTCACTTGGTTCAGTTTCGGTTTTGTTGTGGCTCCATTTGCAAAGTACGCCAACTGCCAAAGAGGTGATCAAAACCCATGATGCTATCTTTGCATCAAGACCCATTGTTCTGTCGTCCTTACGATTGTACAAGGATTGGCTTTTTTTTTTTTTTTTGGATGAATTAATACCTTTTATAACCAAACAAATCAAAAGAATACACTCCAGCAGAGCTGGAACCCTTTAGCTATATTCAATAGATACAAAAACTCCAAATGAACAACAAACAGAATTACACAGAAAGTAATTGTTGTAAGTTCCATTTCCTGACTAGCATCCGGCTATGAACAATCCTCTTAGCCGAGCATCTAGCAATCAATCTAGATCTAACCTCCCATTTCACTTGCTGAACTAAAATCTCCTCTGAACGAGGAGTATTACCATGCAACAAGTCATTTTGATGACTCCAAAGGTGATATATAGTAGCCCCCAAACAGAGCCTACAAATGGTAGCATGCAAACTCTTTCCCTTCAAATGAACTTCACTCCATCTACCAATATCTTCTCAATCCACAGGAGGATCAAAAATCAAGCATTCAGCCATAATACTCCTCCAAAACACGCCGGCTGAAACTACACCTGAAAAAGAGGTGGTCTCGATTTTCCTGACAAGCGAAACAAAAGAGACACAAGGTAGGACCCGTGTAACCCCAAGTACACATCTTTTCCTTGGTAATAAGAGCATCCCTAAACACCAACCAAAGAATAAAAGAATGCTTAGGGATTGCCAAAGGAAACCAGACAAACTGATACCATTGAACCTCTGGCAGTCTTTGTTGAAGGTGATCCCAGGTCTGAGCACAAGAGTACTTTCCAGTTGAAGACCTCCAAACAGGAAGATCCTCTCGGCCAATATGGATTTCAGGAAGCCTACTTTGTACATGAACCAAATTGTCCGATCTGGCACTAGGCCAATACCAAGCTCCTTCCTGAATAATGGAAGACACCTTGGGGCCAATTGCACTGCCAGCATCATAAATCATCTTATAGCCATACTTATCAAAGAGACAACCCTCAGGATGCCACACATCATACCACAGAAAAATCTTTCGGCCATCTCCAACTTTGAAGCTAAGAAATTGCTTAGCTATACTTCTAAGTTCAACAATTTCCTCCAACTCCAAGAGCAATTATGGGGGATGGATACTTGCCAAAAACTTCTCCCCTTCAACAAATTATTTTCAATCCACGCCACCCATAAAGATCCGAATCTAGCAAAGAGAGTCCAGACATGGTGAAGCATGGAAGCTTGGTTCCAAATATCAAGCTTCTTAATACCTAAACCACCTTCCTTCTTGGGAACACACACCTTGTCCCAAGCCACTTTAGCTTTGGCTTTAGCATCCTTCCCACACCAAAGAAACCTATTAAGCTTTTGTTCCAGCAGCTTAACAGTTTTTTTAGGAAGGATAAACACCCGAGACCAAAAGACTTGGAAGCTACATAACACAGAAGAGATAAGCTGGAGACGGCCAGCAAAGGAGAGGTTCTTCACAAGCCAAGTCTCAATCCGGTTCACAACCTTAGCCACAAGGATGTTACAATCTAATGCAGAAAGTCTCTTGGAGATAAGAGGGACTCCAAGGTACCGGACAGGAAGAGTACCTTCACTCATCCTTAACAAATTTAACAAATCAGCTCTCTCAGTGTCAGAAAGACCAGTACAAAATACAATGCTCTTGGCTGGATTAGCTTTCAATCCCGAGAGGTTCTCAAAACTACACAAAGCTTCTTGAATAACCTGAACCGACTCCATCCTAGCTGCAGAAAAAATCAGCAAATCATCGGAGAAGCAAAGATGGGTCAACTGAAGAGAGTGGCACTTTGGATGAAATCCAAAGAGAGGATTAGCAGAAGCCTCTTCCAATAAAAGGGATAAGATCTCCATCGCCATAACGAACAAATAGGGAGACAAGGGATCCCCCTGCCTTAGACCTTTTTGACCTGGAAAGTAGCCAACCAAAGACCCATTTAGAGCTATAGAATAGCTAGGACTGGAGATACATTCCTTAACCCACCCAACAAACCTCTTGGGCGCTCCAAAGCAGTGAAGACAGTGGAGGATAAACTCCCAGCTAACAAAGTCATAGGCCTTCATAAGGTCCACTTTTAAAGTGCATCTCGGAGTCCCTTTTTCTCTATGATAATTGCATACCAATTCTTGAGCCAACAAAATATTCTCTGATATGCTCCTTCCAGGAATGAAAGCTCCTTGGTTAGAACCAATAATATCATCCAATCCCGGGAGAAGTCTATTTGCAATAATTTTTGTAATACATTTATAGACTAGATTGCAACAAGAAATCGGCCGATAGTCTCCCATAACAGAGGGGTTTTTCTTCTTAGGAACCAAAGTAATAATGGTAGCATTCACTTCTCTAAGCAGCCTACCATAGGAAAAGAATTCCAGAATAGCTTCAGTAACTTCTCCAATAACCGGCCAAGCTCTCTGAAAAAATCCAACCGAGAACCCATCCGGACCCGGAGCTTTATTCCGGTCCATAGCAAAAATCACCTTACGGATTTCTTCACTAGACACTTCAGCTGCCATGCTAGCAACATAGGCTACAAAAAAATTCCTCTTCACCAACTGAGAAATCCTATCAGCCTTGTCATTAGTAAATGAATGAATGGACTCCCCAAGGAGTTTCTGATAAAAACCAATAGCTAGATTCTTAATCTGATCCGGGTCCTCTATTTTGTTACCAGCATCATCCTTCAACACTTTGATTAGATTGGAAGAATTCCTCACTTTTACCGATTTATGGAAAAACGAGTTATTCCCATCTCCAAGATTGAGCCAATTATTTCTGGCCTTCTGTTTCAAAAAATTCTCCTCCGCTAAAGACAATGAAACATAAGCATGAAGGCACTCCTTTTCATGACTAAGACAGTCCAAATTGCCATGAGAAGCAATAAAGATAGCTTGAGCCCGGTCAAGGTCTTGTTTAGCCTTCAAAACCCTATGCTCCAACCCTCCAAAAACCTCCAAATTCTTAGCTTTTAAAATCTTCTTAACCTCCTTTAATTTCGTATAGAGTTTATACATAGAAAAACCCTCAACATGAGTATTCCAGCCCTCACCAACCCAATCCAGGAAGAGGGAATGATCCGCCCAAAAATTGAAGAATTTAAAAGGCTTAGGACCAAAACTATTATACCTCTCCACCACAATCAAAGCTGGAGAATGATCAGAAACACCGGCCTCCAAAAAGTCGACAGAAGTGCTCCCATAATCTTGCATCCATTTAACATTAGCTAAAACTCGGTCCAGCTTTTTAGAGACAAAAGCCGAGCCAACTTGTTTATTGGACCAAGTATGAAAACAGCCCATAAAAGCTAAATCATCAACTTCTAACTGAGAGATACAACCAGCAAACTCATTGTCATAGCTGGAAAGACCTCTTACACCCCATTTCTCCTGATAGTCCCTAATGGCATTAAAGTCTCCAGCCAAAATCCAAGGGACATCCCCCAATCTGAACTTCAAAGTTTCCAACCTCTTCCACAGAGTCCTCCTCTCCAGACCTTGGTTAGCCCCATACATAGCAGAAAGGAACCAAGATCTCTTATTAGTAGTAGACATGACCATACAAGTAGTCACCTGAGAGTGCACATCAACCAAAGAAAGGGAAATGATACCCGGATCCCAACAAATCCAAATCTTCCCCAACAAATGCATACTATAATTGTGGAAAAAATTCCAGCCAGGCAACATAGACTTCACAACACTATCAGAATTAGCCTGTTGAACCCGAGTCTCCACCAAACAAATAATAGAAAGTTTGAGACTATTAACCATCTTCCTTACCTCCTTTTGCTTTAGGGGATTGTTGAGCCCCCTGATATTCCAGGCAAGGATCTTCATTATTTCTTGATGGCTTTGCACCATATAAAAACTGGGTTTTACTTCAATCCAGCAAGGAGGAAATTCCTGTCTAGTCCAACGGATTCCTCATTAATTATCGAAGACACTTTCTCACTTTTCCTTAAATCCCTTCCGCTTCCCATGCATGTTACCCACTGGGGTTCGTTCTTCGAGGCCCTCTTTCATTCTTCTCTGAATGTGAATTTTGTTTCTTCTTGTTAATGATGTCTGGTTCTCTGTTTGTTTCAGTTCTCGGGAGCAAATAAAAAATCTGCAAAACATGTTTGATTGGGAAACTATTATGAAAGTTTTCTTCCGAAACATCTAATTTTCAAAAATAATAATTAAATTATTTTATCGGTTCATGGTTTGATTTCTGAATGGTTTTTATTTGCATTATTCATTAATTACTGAAAAAGGGAGGGCTTTTCCGGCGAAAAGGGAGAGCTTTTCCGACGAGAGAGGAGCTGTTCCGGCGAGGGATAGATTTTCCGGCGAAAATGGAGACCTTTTCCGGTGGAAAGTGAGAGAGAGAGAGAGAGAGAGAGAGAGAGAGAGAGAGAGAGAGAGAGAGAGAGAGAGAGAGAGAGAGAGAGAGAGAGAGAGAGAGTTCGGCAAAAATGGAGACCTTTTCCGGCGAAAAGTGTGAGGGAGTCCAGCTGAAAAATGGAGACTTTTTCCGGCAAGAGAGAGAGGGGGGACTGGTTTTTCCAAAGATTCTCAAATGAATCTAATTCTTTGTTTTAATTTGAAAGATAGCATAGAGAGAGAGTAGAAACGATTTGGATTTTTTTATCATTATTTTTTGAGAAATGATTCATACATTCATTTCTCATAACAGCCTCACAACAAGCTGACGTGGCTGGTAATATTTTATGGAAAATGTTAGATTTACAACACCAATACAATAACTGTACAACAATCCCTCACATGAGGATGGGTCCCACATACTGGGGCCCACCCTCATGTGAGAGGTTGTTGTACAGTTGTTGTATTGGTGTTGTACAAGAATCAAATCCCATATTTTATTATTTTTTTACAAAAAGAAATGAAAACAAAACAAAAAAATAATAAAGTATTATCAACCATGTCAGCTTGTTGTGGGACTGTTGTAAGAAATGAGTGTAGGAATCATTTCTCTTAATTTTTTTGGAAAGTGATCTTTGCACTCTTTATGCATAACAATGACACAACACCAAGGCATATTGGGGTGGGACCCAATGTGTGGATCCCACCCTAATATGTCTTGGTGTTGTGTCATTGCTGTGCATTGTGAGTGTTTTAATCATTTCCCAATTTTTTTTGTCCACGTAAGCATTGGTGGGATTGCAGTGGTATCACAGGGTATACCAAGCATTTCCCTTCCTGAATTAGGTTCGGAAGACAAAAATAAGACCACAAGCAGCAAGCACTGAAGGTCCGGAACGCGATTACGCGAACTCCCAATTCCTTTGCAACATCAATAGTGAAAGACACAATTCCATCGGCTATTACACACGTGACCGGACCCTCTGACTTTCTGCTGGAGTCAGCCAGCAGCTCGCGGAAGAGTGGCTTCATGACGGACTTGATGGAGGAGATTAACTCTGGAAAGAACTGGAGTCTGGAGAGTGCAAGGATGACCGGTGGGCAGGCCATCGGAGATGGATTTGAAGTGGAGGGTAGGGAAAAGAGTAGAGAGCGCTTGTAGGTGGGTGAGGCGGCTGTGGTTGTGGTCGGTGTTGAGGAAGGTGACGTGGAGGCCAGTGTGGCATAGGAGCGCCACCATGGGTTTGATGTGGCCTTGTGCAGGGAACGGCAAGATCATAACATGAGGTTGCTGATCCATGTTTAGCTTCGGTATCCCCAGAGATGAATGATGCAGATGTAGCAAACACTAATTATCGGTATATGGGTGACAGCTACAGGCTCTAGTGTCATCCGTGTTGACAGTGTTGTTGCCTACACTTGATGGAGCGTTAGTGGATGAAAAAAGTTTAACAATTATTTTCAATTATCTCTAACGGGACTTCTTCCTCCTTCATAAAAGTCTGGCTCAGTGGTTAGGATATTATTTTCATAGGTCAAGAGTCCGAAACTTAGTAAGTGTTACTTTTCTTTTTGGTCCCCTACTCAGGTAAAGTCTCCGTCTCAAGACTCAATATCTCTAGTGATGCGGGGGTATTAGGCCGAAAATTAGCCTGGTGAATTTTGTTGGTGCCTACCACTTTATGTAGAGTAGCCCAAAATACTATCTATTATATAGGTGAAACGGAAACGCTATAAAATCATTAAAAAAAAAACAAAAAACAAAATACTTCCTCTTTTATAAAAAGTAATGATAGGAATTCGACAAAATATCCTCCAAACCAACCCGGCCTCAATAATTGCCATCTATCCTTATACTCGTGCTTCGCGCAGGAGTTTTTTTTTTGTTTCTAGCTGCTTGTTTTTTGTGTTTTCTACTTTCTCAAAACACCTTGTGTAGCTGGATTGTTCACAGTGAATTCACAAAACGTGATGAAGATGAGAAAATGGATTATTCACAATCAAGACTTGGATAAATTTCTCTTCTCATTTCCATCTCAAAACACATTTCATTGATGATGAGAAAATGGATAAGTGGGCCACCATATGTCTCTAGTTTTCTATTATTCTGTTTTTTTTTTTTGGATGAATTCTTTTACTCTGTTTTTCCCTGTTTTGGTGTTTCACTTGGTTCAATTTCGGTTCTGTTGCTGCTCCATTTGTTGAGTGTGCCAACTGCCAAAGAGGTGATCAAAACCCATGATGCTATCTTATTGTTCTGTCGTCCTTATGATTGTACAAGCATTGGCTTTGCCCCATATAAAAACTGGGTTTTACTTCAATCCAGTAAGAAGGAAATTCCTGTCAAGTCCAACTCGAAAACACTTTCTCACTTTTCCTTAAATCCCTTTCGCTTCCCATGCATGTTACCCACTGGGTTTCGTTCTTTGAGACCCTTTTTCATTCTTCTCTGAATGGTAATTTTGTTTCTTCTTACTAATGATGTCTGGTTTTCTGTTTGAAAACAATTTCAGTTCTCGGGAGCAAATAAGAAATCTGCAAAACATGTTTGCTTGGGAAACTATTATGAAAGTTTTCCTCAAAAACATCTAATTTTCTAAAAAATTAATAATTAAACTATTTTATCAGTTCATGTTTTTTTGCTTCCTGATTAAAACGGCTAAAAAAAAGGGGGGCTCAAAACGCCTGTTTTTTGTAGTGCTTCCAGCAAAGGAGAGATGTTTTACCAGCCAAGAATCCATCTTAGATGTAACCTAGCTTATAAGACATTCACAATCCACAACAGAAAGTCTTTTAGTAATCAAAGGAACACTATAAATATCTAACCGGCAGAGTACCCTCATGCAAGGGCTGAGCTAGCTTTTAGCTATTAGATGTTTTGACCCTCATGCAGGGTCAAAACTAAGGGGTCTTTTTTTTATTTATTTTGAGGGGTGGGGGCCTGGGGGGGAAGCTTGGGTGGGGCCATGGACTCCAAGCCTACACCTAGCTACGCCCCTGCCCTCATGCATCTTCAAAGAATCCAAGATTTCCCTCTTCTGATTAGGGGGTAATCCAGCACAAAAAACAGAGCTTTTATCTGGATTGGCTTTGAGCCTCGAGAGCCTCTCAAAATCCTCTAGGACCTTCTGGATAATCTGAATTGAGCTCAATTTACCAGAAGAAAAAATGAGAAGGTTGCAAAACATAGATGGTTGAGCTTCAAAGACAAGCACTTCGGGTGGAACAGGAAACCTTTATTTTCATAAAAAACAAATACAAATACAAAATAGGCTTCCAGACTCTTCTTTCAACGTGATAACGTTCCATGCTTCATTCAATCTTCCTCTCAAAATTCATAAAACTTTTTGAAATTTTTATATAATCTATGGGGGTGTGTAGCTAAAATCAGTACTGCATTGTAATCTTGACCGCCAATTGTAATCACTGATTCATGATTAAATATAATGCATTTGATAATATTTATGATCGAGAGTGGGCTCATGTAAATTTAAGGCACAATGGCCCTGTTTAGTTCGCCCCTCCCCCTTTCCCTCACAACAAGCTTTGCTTGCCTTTGTTTGAATGCCAGACTTTTGGTAGAAGATTTTTATTGGTTTGAAGCGTGATCAAGAAGCTTCACCCCTTCTTTGAAATTTCAATTTTACCCTACATGAATTTTAGAAGTGCTTTTTTAATGGAATGATTTTTTCATGCCATGTGGGGTAAAATTAGAATTTCAGGAGATGGGTGAATCTTCTTGAAGAAGCTTTACGCTTCAAAACGAACAAAAGTCTTCTGTCAAAAGGCTGGCATTCAGACACGGGCAAAGATATTTTGTCAGGTGAAAGGGGTGGGGGAGTGGGGAGAGGGGAATGGGGAGGGGCAAACTAAGATAATGCATATGACGATTCACACATTTTTTTGTTTTTGTTTTTTATATACAATTATATTTTGTGTCAGATTTATGCATATGAGATCTATTTTATATGCTTAATCCCATACCAAATTTAAATTTGTTTATAAAATTTGTAAAAAAAAAATGTATACCAATAAAATATCACATTGGAAAAGCGTAATATTGTTCATAAAATTAAAGTCACTATGCTGCTTCAATCTTAAGTGGCAAATTGTACATTTTAAGATTATCAATTACAACACCTATTATATTAATTTTTCTTAATAGAGTTCATAAATTTCTCAACCATATTTGATTTCCATCGGAAAAAAATACTAAGATTTACAGTTAAGTATTTAAGTGTCCATAAAAAATTCTTTTAGCAGCGACATTTTTTAGCATTGACATTTGTTATTACTATTGGGCTAATATTAGCAGCAACCTCAAATTATTAGCAACCACCCCATTAGGAGCGGCAAGGTACTGAGACATTTTGTTAGGAAGATTACTCGCACGAATTTGCTAGCCCATGGGGGCAGGCAAGGATAACCAAATGTAGTACAATTGAATGTATGCCCCTGATCAAAGTTTGCACGGACAAAAATATAAAAGAGATTCACTTGTCCTGTAAGACCAAAGCCATCTGGGATGTTCTCTGAACTGTGAAATTCACATCACACCCAGAGATCCATGCATGGACGCTCAAGATCTTTATAATATTACATGATTGGTAAAACAACTAACTACTATGCAAAATTGCTAAGATACATTTGCTTTTTTGTGTCACATGTCATCAACCAATCCATCACCAAAGGCATTAAAGCGACCCTCCAGGTAGGATTGACAATTTTGACATGACCCGACAACTAGACACGAACACAATATGAAATTAGCGAGTTTGAATTTACTTTAAACAGGTTTTGGTCATAAATCAATTGACCTGTTTAGTTCGGTCTGGCGGGTCGTGCCACGGGCGACCCCCCAAACATGATTAGTTTTTCTTTTTTCTTTTTTTTTTTTTAAAAAAAAAAAATTCTAACTTCTTTTTCCTTTGGCCCGCCCCACTCTTCTTCTTCCATTTCCTTCTTCTTCGGTGCCTATCTTTGTTAACCTTGAGCCCACTGTCATTGATGAAGTGAGGACCGGAACAGCTCATCAATTGCATTTGTAACCGTCTGGAAATATGTTTAGTTTTGCTTTTGCATTTGTATTGAGTGGTCACATCATGTGTTCTGCAGCAAGCCAGCAAGCTGATACCTTGGTTGGAAATTTCAGTGAGTAGCATGTCAATTCTCAGATGTAATAAAAAATAATTTATTTATTTAAAATGAAATACTCAAGCACAAGTGTATTTATTTTTATTTTAATAAATATGTCGAATTTTCTAGGTAATAAACCACATCATGAGTATTCATGACTAAAAAGCAGGCTGTCAGCTAGTCTTTCTAGACTATCATTCAAAGGGTATGAAGGAAGAAAATGGAGAAAGTTGTAAAAGAATAAGAAGGAATATAGAACGGTTTCCAAACAGAGTATTGAATGTGTTTGACTGAAATGTCACTCACGCGGCCACACACAACCCCAGGTCCTCAGTGTTTCTTTCAATTTTCCAAAGCTTCAAAGCAGAACTCGTACACTTTCCTATGCGTTTTGAACGCACCAGATGTCTTGCACGTGTGCTCCAAATAGCTCACTTTAATCTGAGCCGTTAATATCTCTTAATGCTTTCCACTCGTTCACCTTCCAACTTCTTCTATTCCGCTTGTTTTGTTTAGTATTCTCCATATTTCTAACTCTTCATCTAACAATGGGGAAGAAAAATTACTGCATAACTTTGCCAACTTCTCGTATATTCTAACAATGGTGATCATGGTTTTACACTTAACAATCTCCAACCCGTGGGTGACCGCCAGCTCTTCCACCCTGAACAGCTCATCAGTGGCAAGGAAGATGCTACCATCAACTTTGCCCATGGTCATGATGCCAGTACGGATTTCACACTTCTCAGTTTTTCCTTATTTTGTGCTATTTGATGTGCTATTTTCATTACGTAATCTGGTTTCTTTTTCCTTGGTCAATTAGCAAGGAGATTGTTGATCTGTGTTTGGATCGTATCAGAAAGCTTGCTGACAACTGCACTGGCCTAGCTCCAAGGATTCCTTGTATTCAATGCTGTTGGTGGAGGCACTGGTTCTGGACTTGGATCCCTTCTCCTTGAGCGTTTGTCCGTCTGATCCGATACGAATCATTATCCTAAACGGTTTCACATATTGTGTTGGGTGACCTATGAAAGAGCTGTATCATATAGTGTCTGAAGTTCTGACCCGTTAATATAAATGGGTTGTGTTTGAGTTTAACTTAAACGGGCCGTGGGTCTCTACATGTTGTAAATAGGTTGACCCATAAACCCGTTTTGTCAGCCCTACCTCTAGGCTCCAACAATCATTACCAGAAAGAAAGAAAGAAAAGAAGAAGAAAAAAAAAAATTTGTATGATGAATGGGAACAAAAATGAATAAAACTAGAAAGAAAGGCTCAGACTAAAAAGAAAGAGAGGAAATAATAAATTGCCTCCTGTTAATTAATTCTATCAGGATAATAACATAGTTTAGAGTAAAATGAAATTGCATTCTATACCTTTATTATTGTTTTTCACCTTCAGTTCTCAATGTTCTCAAATGGGACTTTACCTTTCGCACTCCTAATTTGGTACTGACAGATAATTTTACGATTTCTCTGTGAATAATCCCACTAACTTTAGTGCTGGATTAAAAACTCCTTTTTATATCTGAATATTACCATTCTCCTTGTTGTCTTTGTCTTCCTACCGCTGGCGCTCGGGATTGTGAGATATATGACTCCAAAATTAACAAGTAGATACCTTTGTTTGAGCTTCAAATTTTTGATCCAGCACCAAAGTTAGAGGGTCTATTCTTGAAAAATTATAGAATTATCTGCAGGTACCAAATTATGAGTGCGAGAAGTAAGGTCCAATTTAAGAACATCAGGAATTGAAGGTAAAAAGCAATAATAATCAGAAAGTAATAGGCCACACACATAATATAGATTGGATCCTAAAACTGTCAACGTGAAGGCTTCTGGAATAAAATCGTCTCAAAATGGAAAGATTTTTGCTTCCACAAACTTAAGAGGAATTAAGGCAAGTACCAAAAGCCAGTACCATCTCGAGTTCTGCTATCTCTTCTAAATTTAAAAACATTACACTAAAGAAATTTGAGAGAATATTCTTTAGACAACAAACTCTTTATCTTTACACGAGGTCCATTGCGAGTTAAACTTGACGTTCTGCCATACCATATCTTTGTTAGTAGCATCTTTAAAGTGAGTGAAATAATGTACTTTTTTAGGTACCATTCGTGTGGAGTTGTTTGTAATGTCGACCGCTGATATAGGATTACTTGATGCCATTGATGTGTCACCATTAAGTGATAGAAAGCATGCGAGGGTTAGAATTTCATGGAATCATAAGCATAGCATGGTATTTTCAGTGAGAAGAAAACAGTAACACAATCGGAGTATTATCCAAAGTCAACAACTCACTCACGAGGGATAATGAATGTCAATTGCAATTACTTATACTAACATTTTCTTAGATACATTTTATGAATTTATGTCATGGCAAAAATATCTTCGTCACCCATAACTTGTATATAAAGTGAAATTCAATAACTACATTAACAACTTATAAAAATGTTCCCCAAAAATGTAATTGATCAAGGCTGAATCATGAAAGTAACCAAGAATGAAAAGCGATGTGAGAAAGATGGTGCACTATGATATTTCTTGAAATTTATGATGTCTTCATTTGAACTACCTCAATTGCAATTGACCATACTGAGCAACATTTTGTAGAAACAATTGATAAAACTGACTGATAAACAAACAGATGAAAAAGAATTAGCAAGGAAAAATCAAATGAAACAAATATCATACGATCTAAAAAAAAAAAAAATTGGGTTCCTTGCATCTAAGTACCGTGCTATAAACTTCTGATTGCACTTCAGGTCAACAGAGAACCAAATTGAATTCTTGCAAGACCTCATACGAACCAATTTAGTGGTTTTCCCTAAAAATTACATGTGAAACTCAAACCTTTGTTGAAAAGTCTATTAAGATGAAATATTAAGATTGATCCTGGTAGTTTTCCTCCTAATATGTCCTAGTGTCCATGTTTTAGTTAAGACGTGTTTCACAAAACCCAAGCAGTAGAATATGATATTAGAACTAATGTGTACTAGCCAAAATGTTATTGCACAAAAAATATGTTCGAATTTAAGGAATATCAAGAGAAAGTAAGAAATTTATAGTAAAAAGCACTTTGATAGGATAGCGAAATACTATGTTTTATATCTATATATGGACGGCATCGTCAGATATTTGCAAAAAGGTGCTATGAATGGCCACATCAATTATGACTAAGTGAAGTTGTTGATCTGATACAGCTTCCAAAAGCCCGAGGGTTGGCCCTCTATATTCTTTTTTCCAAAGCCTCCCATTCTTTAGATGAAAATTAAAGCATTTTTTCGAATTTCATGTGAAGGACCAAACAGTGATTACTCCCTACGAGAACCAAACACCGAAACATCAGAAACCCCCCATTTCTCTAAATGTCACATAAAGACAATTTTTACCCAAAGAAAGACCAGCAAAATCAAAGTGCTAAGGAAAAATCAGAACCCAACACCGAAGAAATCTACAGCCAACAATTTTAAAACATTCATTATCCTATTATTGTGTCCAACAGAAAACGAGAATCAAACAATTTAGGCACAAAATCAAACAATTTCACTCCATTATCCTATTTTACATACTGGTGTTGTATTGTTCATAGTTAGGGTTTCAAAATGTAATAAAACTAAATTTCAGATTAAAGAACCACACTAGCACATGCAATAAACAAAGACTACTGAGAACAACAGCAAATAGAATAGATCTACCAAAATATACACCAAAACCAAATTTTACAGAGCCAAAACAAAATTTCTCAAAAAAGGGGAACCAAAGTAACCCAAGAACAAGCAAAATCACAACCATTGGAACTTGTAAACCATATTACCTCCAATCCTATCTCATAGCAAATCCCATAAAAATGCACAAGATGGAGAGAGATGTGTATGAGCCTGATAATTTGAGTAACATGCATGCAATTCTGAGAATGAAATTTTAATTGACATAATGATAAAAGATAATAATTTGGCAATTCGAAAAGTCAATCCCTTATTTTCACTCAAACACATTACACACGGTAAGATTTGAACCTTTTGATAATTTTCTAGTTATCTTTCATTGACAACAAAGCTGAATTAAATACATGAGATAATTTAAATTAACTAACTACCCATTACATAACCCATGACATGAACTAACTATCCACTAGCCCATTACATGATAATTGGCAAAGGACAACTACCCATTAACCCCATTACATAACTAACCCACTAACTTAACGCCATTACATAATTGACCCTCTAACTTAAACATTGCTGAATGTTATTGAATACAGGAAGACCCAATTCTTTCTCACTAATTTAAAGACACATACTAAACGCATACTAATTAATTACAATAGGGTTGAATACAAAAAGGCTTTTCAAACTATCACTCGTTCTTTGGATAGTCCCTTGAACTACCAGTATTTGTAGTCTAACTTCCCAAACTACTAATTGCGTATTTTTTTTTACCCTATCTGTCAATTTTTGCTGTTTAAATAAATGGAGATCGAGCCACGTGCATAGCACATGACTCTTTTAGCCTAAAAGTCCAAAAATACCTTCTCTACCCTCTCATGCATGCTGATGCAAAACTCAACGGACCCATCATCTCTCCCACGCCTCCAGTGTGAAGTCCAACTTCTTTTTTCCGAGACGGCTTCCAACATGAGCATTCCGAACTCAAACACATCCCCTTTGCTTGCCAGCAATGGCCAATTTCGAACCCAAACTTGTACGGACTTCCATTCCGAAAATAATCATACACGATGATCATCACCGAGTCCAGCGCACGTTCAGACAAAAGTTAGAAAAGTTGAAGAGGAAGAGGGACCCGATGACGGAGATGGTGTCGGCTTTCAAGGTTTTGGGAGATGGGTTTGTAAGGATGGAGCAGATGAAGATGGAGATGGCAAGGGAGATCGAGGAGATGCGGATGGAGATGGAGATGAAGCGCACCAAGATGATCCTGGAGTTATAGCAGCGTATCGTGGAGGTGTTTGCAAAGGCCTTCTAAGAGAAGAGCAAGAAGAAGGCAAAGCCAATGCCCTCGCCGCCCGAGGCTTAGAACATGTTTTTGGCGATCGGATTTTGTGGGTTTCTTGGCCTTGTTGGTGCCACCCCACGGATGCTTTGTTTTGTTTTGTGTAGTTTTTGGTACAGTTGAGAGCTGAGGAGTGGCTTGGCATTGGACGCTCAATGGAGAACTTTTTTCTGCTCAAAGAGGCCAAAGTGACTGAGATAATGTCAGTTCTGTAGCTTCGTTCTTGGCTTGGCTGGTGACGCAGAACTACAGATGATGGTCTTTGTAAGCTCGTGATCACCCACATCTTGCTTCAACGTACGGACAAGAATCTCACACCTGTCATTTTAAGGCCATAAGAGGAGCTATGGGCGTGTCTATAGGGGATTTCTTCCAGACAGAACAACCATTGCAGTGAAGGTTTTACATGTGCAAACAATTCTCATGAAGAAGACGATCCACAGTAATTACAAACGCTACCGTTTAAACATTTGCCTTTACTATAGTACAAAAACGCACCGTTTCAATTAAACCCGTTTGAGTTAAGAGGCTAGTGCACGTCCTGACAAAACTTCGAAAAGTATAAGAGAATTACAACCGAGCAAAAGCTACTAGTTGAGAATCAGCTGTCTATGAACAACTTCCCACTAACTATAGGCTGAGAATCAATCTGTCCAAGAACTGCAATCTCGCAATGATTTCTTTCCGCAATCTTACACCCTTGTTTGCAAATACCACAGTCACTAATAGCATCCATCTCTCGGTGTTGTCTTAGGAGCAAATACCGATCGATACAGGTGCAAGGTTTGGCAGCCCATTGGCGGCAACGTCGACAACTTGCCTAACGAGTTTTTTAGAATTTAGGTTCACTTCAAATATAAGCCTTTAAAATGGAGTTATGACTCATTAGAAGGTAAAACATAAAACCTAGGTGGGATTCTAATCTCCATCAATTCTAATCTCCATCTCTGGCGCTACCCCATTCAAACAATTTCAAATACTGCTTTTGTTCTTGACTCAATTGAGACTTCATGAAAGCTACCTTTCCCGTGGAATTTGATTCTTGTAGAAAAGCTTTTCTTACCAAATATGTGCTCCTTTCTTGAAACCAAAATGGGATCAATAAGAGCCGGCCTACAGCCAGTCTTCTTATACGCATCTTTCTTTAGATCCCCAAGGAGAAGCACAACCTCTTCAAACAACTGCAACATAATACTCTAAGCTCGGCTCTGTTTTGCCATTGAACTTTGCATCCTTAAGATCCCAGAAGATATCAACAGCTAGCTTTACGTTCTAAAATAAATCAGTTGGGGCCTTGTTTTCTCTAGAAGCACCATGGCTTCAGCTCAACTTTGCAGGTATACTGACTTTCCACCGATACTGACAGGCCATGGAGTAACAAATTCTTGCACCAAGTGATGGTGATTGAGCGGCACTGATCGGCGATCTTTGTTCGGTATACGGACATGAAAAGACTCTGCCCTGACCTTGTTACCACCGTGTGGTCATCGACGGCAGAGAAGCAAGCAGGAATTCCAATAGGATCTTGCATAGTCGAAAATTGATCAATTTTCCTCGAACTAGTTAATGAGCAAAGCCCAGTTCAGAAGAGGAAGATTTAACCAACAAGATGATGAGGAAGCGTGAATTTAGAAAGCTAAATTATGAAGGATCTTAGTCACAAGATGATGACTCACAAAAGCTGCCAGAGGTGTTCTTGGCAGCATTAATGGAATAAAAATAATATATTTCCAAACTGGCATATGGTGATATAGACTGGCAGTGAGTGAGAGTGAGTGAAGAACAACATTTTTATATTCAATTATCTTCAAAGTTGCTTGGCAGTGAGTGAGAGTGAGTTTGATGCATGTCTTTTCCTCGTACGTAGCTTATAAATGGTGTAGATGGCTGCCTTTGAGAAGAGGTAGATGGCAGCCACCTCAATTCACATGCATGTTGGACATCTGTCAATGTTGTCCCCAACTGCATTGGGTCGCTGGAAAAGCCTAGAAAAAGACAACATCTCATACCCCACAGGTGTTGGTTCCTTCATCAATGAAGTTATCATCTAATTCAAGTTTCCTTAGCGCAGAGAAGGCAGGGGGAGGGATGAATGGGCAAGGCATGGGTGGCGTTAGCAGTAATGGTGGGAGCAAAAGCTTCGAGGCGGTGGAGGTGGTTTGCCTCTGCTTAGACTTGGTCTTCTAATTCGACGGCCAGGGTTGTGTCGTTGTTCGTGCTGCAATTCGCATGTATTGTTTCCAAGGATATTTTCAGACTTTCAAACCACAAGGAGAAGGGTATTTTCGAATTTTTTGTAATTATAAAGTCAAGTGCCGCGCACATGACTCATTTCTATCAACTTAAAGGGCACAAAGCGACGGATAAGACCAAAAAATAAGTAATTGATAATTTGGGGGGCCGAACTATAAGTATTGATAGTTTGAAGAATAGTTTGAGGGACTTTTTTGTATTTAACCCATTACAATACTAATATTAGGGATCCGGATCCTTAATATTAGGCCCATAACAAAAGAAAAAGAGAGAGAGAGAGAGAGTACGAATAGAGAATGCTAGAGAGAGACAGAAATTGCCAGGGAGAGACAGTCAGAGATAAAACACACCAGAAGAATGATAGCCAGCGAAGCTATAAGGGATATAATGAGAGAGGCTTTGGGTAAAGGTGGCCCAAAACGCGCCGGTGAAGACCCACTCCGCCAGTAAGATGGAGCAGGTGAGAGAGAGAGTTTATTTCTTTGTCTACGGAATATGGAAGAAATGATGGAAGTTAGAGCTCAGACACCTTTCAATTTAGGGTTAAATACACCTTTCGTCTATGAATTTTAACAACTTTATTTATTTTTCCTAAGTTTTAATTCGCATCATAAATGGTACCATAATTTTGGAAAAATACCGAATTGGCCGGCCACTCCCTTGTTTTTTTTTTTTTTTTTTTTTTCAATTTTATTGTTTTTTAATTAATTTTTAAAGAATTTTTATTTTTATTTTTTCTATATAGTGCCACGTGTCAACCTTATAGGTTTTTGAACGAAAAACTTAACTGAGATATTAATTTGGTCTTTTTTCAAAATTGAAGTACCATTTATGATGTGAATTGAAACTCAAAGACTAAAAAATAAAGTTGTCAAAATTTAGAGAACAAAAAAGAATCAACCCTTCAATTTATAGGCTCAAAACAAAGTCCAAGAAAAGGATCCAGTTACAAGCTTCAGAGTATTGTTTTCCTCAAAAATATTTTGTTTAAAAAAATAAAATGGTAGACACAAAAGACAAAATAAACCCCAATAAATGATGCATTGATGAATCAAGCACAGTGAATAAGACATCTGACGGTTACAACTTCTGTACAGTTGTTATATAACTTCAATAATTTTTTTAAAATATTAATTATTTAATATTTAGATCTACATATAAAAAATAAATAATGTTAATTTCTTTACATAATGTGTGTGTATGTATATATATATTTTAAAGAGATGAAAGTTTTACATATTAATTTGTAGAGTTATATTATATTATAGTAATATTGAGATTAATATTAAGCATACTAAATATAAGATCTTTTAAAGATTTTATCAAATCTTACTCACTTGCACAAAAAATAAAACAAATTTCATTATTAAAATTTAAGACAATCAAGTAATTTACATCACATGTGCGTATAAACAATATTAGATAATTATAAATATGAGGTTCTATTCGATGGGTACAATATGTCTTGTTATAGTGGAGATTTAATCATCTTCTTCTCTTTTTTTTTTTTTTTTTTTTTTTTATGTATATTTTTGTGCATATTATAATAATAATAATAATAATAATAATTCATAATCTAAATACTAGATACTTAATCATGTATATAAGGGAACTTTTAATAGTTAAAATTTATAACATCAACTCAAAGACAGTGACGAAAATTGAAAACCCAGACAATTAAAGAGGTTATTTATTGAAACTATTCTTCCATTCCGAATGGAAAAATATCACAAAATTTCACTTAAGACATGAGAATACTATAAATTGTCAAACCCTTTCTTTGCTCATTTAATTAACAGCAAAATATCTTTTAATAGACTAACATAGATAACACCTAATTGATAACATTTCAAATGTTAAAATAATGATAAATTACTTTAATTTAAATTAATTAAAATTCAAACTTAACTATTAAACCCACATAAGCCACACTAATCTTATTTATAATAGTGATCTCGGAAGATTTATTGGCTGGTGCTCTAGAAATTATATTTCCAATTTACCAAGTAGGAACTAGGAAGTAAAGCTGTGAGAGTCGGTGGGACTTGTTTGTGTTCCCTTTCCCTTTTTTCCCATATTTGAATAGGAAATAAAAAAAAAAAGTGGGAGTTATTTGTCCTTTCCTACATTAAAATTGTGCAGAGATTTTCAGTCTTTTTTTCTCCTTTAACATTTTCAAGTCATTTTGTCCGTCAGTGAAAGTATTTTCCAACCGTCTTCGATCGTCTTTTTTTTTTTTTTTTTTTTTTTTTTCGGGGCTTCTTTGATAGGAGAAGGAAAATTGATAGTGAGAGTTAGAAGTAATAGATGTGATATAAACTAAAAAAAAATTATATAAAAAGTAAAAAAAATTTATATTGTAATGAATTTTTTTTATTTAAATAATAATAAAAAATTATTTATGTGATATAAAGTTTAAATATTTTAAAATTAATTATTTTTGAAAAAAAGGGAAGAATAGAAGAAAATTTTTTTTTACCCTTACCGAATAAGGCCAAACGTAGAACATAAAAGAGGTCTCACAAGGACAACTCATTGAGGACTCTAAAATTCGTACCTAGTTCTGTGAGTAAAACAGCCGGGTTAAGAAAATTGTATTATTTGCCAAACTATCGAGTTGTTTCTTAATTTTTTTTAATATTAATAAAATGTGATTGTGATTTGAAGTAGAAAAATGTTTGTAATTTTTTATATGGAAAAGTAAAATCACGTTATTTTTTTGTAATTTTTTTATTTAAATAATAAAAAAAATTATTAATTTGATCTAGAATGTAAGAAAAAAAAAATAGAAATTGATTTACTTTTACTTTTGAGAAGTGAAAAAAAAAATGAAAGAATGAAGAAGAAGAGGGGAGGGAAACTGTTTAGCCGTTGGGCAATGTCTGATACTCATGATTTCTGACCACCCGCTTTACTTTTTCAATTTTACTTTTCTCCTAAAAGACAATTCAGTCAACTTTTTCACCGGCAAAGAAATATCATGACTAGCTTTAGAGGGTTTTCGAAATCAAATATTAAAATAATCTTTGAAAAGATGGCAGAGTTATGAGAGACTCTTTGAGCAGCAGAAGAGATATGAGTCATTTTGAAAAAAAAATGTGATCACGAAAAAAAAAAAAAAAAGGCCATTTATTTTGTCGTGATCAATTATTATTATTATTTTTTTTCATATTTATATCAAATATATTACATTTTTAACGTCCTTTTCACTTTTTTTTTTTAAAAAAATTACAATAAAATCAAAAGTGTATCACTTTTTGTAAATATGTCATTTTTATTTTTTTTTTTTTTTTTTTTTTTTTTTTTTTTTGTGGTTTATGTGACACTTAAATCATTTGTTGTGTATAAAAAAAACAAAAAAAACATTTGCCGTGTGGTAAATAAGTTTGGGCAGAGTCACGTGAGATATACATTAAATGAAACTGTACAGAGCAACAACCACCACCTTGCTTTCACAGGAAGTAAATACTCGTTAAGAAGCCCCTTGTTAGTCGACATCAATTCAAAGTGAGAAACAAACTGAACACAAACCAAACTGACAAAAGGAATGAATGGCTAAGATTTAAAGTAAAATATCACACATCTTTATAGCTAGATATATAGAACTTGTTTAGCAAGACATATACAAAACAAAGTAATGAATTGTTAATTTTAAAATTAATAAAGAGTAATGATGTGATATAAAATAAAAAGAATTTATATAAAAAAGTAAAAAAAAAAATTTATTATAATAATTTTTTTTATTTAAATAGTAATAAAAAATTATTAATTGATATAAAAAATGAAAAAAATAAAAATATTTTAATATTGATTGATATTAAAAAATATGAAAATATATATATATATATATATATCTATAACAGGCACCGCTGTATTTTGTTCATGTCCTTGGCAAACAAGGCCATATAACAAGCGGTGAAGGCCTCGGCACAGCACTGATTTATTTGAACGAGCAGTAAATTTTTCTTACACCTCCGTAAAATTACTCTTTTGCCCTTCAGCTTTCTGCTATTTTTTTCTTTTAACATTTTGTTGAATTTCAAAAATTACTATTTCAGACAGGAATATTTTTGTCTTTTCGTATTTCCTCCGATTTCTACATTACCATTTTGTCCTTGTCTACGTCCAGTTGGCAAAAAATTAGCTGGATATTTTGGTCTTTCAATGAAAATTATCGATTTACCATTTGAGTTTTCAAAGAGCTTAGTGTTTTTAAGGAATATTTTGGTCTTTTTCACTCCGGGTATGTTTACCAATTTGCCCTTATTCGTTTTCATACAAATCAGATATTTTCTTGGTTTTGTGGACATTTCACCCTCCTTTCTTCTACTTAAGATGAAAATCTTTGCTCAGGCCTTTGATCATATCCAATCGTATGTAGAGCTAGAGAACTGGATTTTTGCCTTCTTTCGTATTCGAACCATTTCTCCAAGAAACGTTATTTACGCTCATAGACGCCAAGAACATCGTTCATGGTTTCTTGGTTCCTTTGCGCTTACAGGGGCTCCAGCTTAATCCTCCCTGTAAGACTTTATTTTTGTCTGGTTTCTTCTTGTTTTCTTTGGTTGTGTAGTTTTTTTTGTTTGGTTGATTTTTTTGTTCGTGGATTTGGAGGTTCGTATGATTTGGTGGTTTTTTAATATTTTACAGAAATTTCTACACTCATCTTGGTTTTTGCTTTCGCTCATAGCGCTATGATTTCCACGGCAATTTCTGTCAAACCGAACGTCCTCTCTATCTCTCTCTCTCTCTCTATTTCTCTTTCGCCTAGCGCCATGGATCCCTACAAGGTACTCCATCTTGGGTTCGATTTCGAATCCTATTTCATCGTCGTTTGATAGCTTTGAATTCCAAATTTTGTAATTCTTCTGAGCTTGAATTTTGGTCGATTTTTTTAGAAAAAAAAAAAGGTTCGTTTTATCGTTTCGGGTAGTGATTTTGTTGGATAGTAATGTTTTTGGTTAGCTAAGAGCTATTGCTGAATATGATGTTTGTGTGGTTTTTTTATGAGTGCAGTACCGGCCCTCAAGTGCTTACAATTCACCCTTCTGGACTACCAACTCCAGTGCTCCGGTTTGGAACAACAACGCTTCCTTGACAGTTGGATCCAGAGGTATTTTGGCTGTGATTTGTGTTAGTTTTTCTGAATGGTTGACTTGGCTATTTTTGTTGTTATGAGGATTATCGTAATAATTGTCTATTGAGTGTTGAATGCTTGATTACATTTATTGTTTGATGATTTTTTTGTTGGATTGAAATTTTTGAATCCACTTAAAATGGGTTTTCAAATATGAGTAGAATTGTTCCTTCTATACTCCTAGAAGAACCTATACAAGCCAAACATCTTCACTAACCAATAATTGTAACCACCTATATGGGAAAGTGCTTGTCCGGATGGCATTGTTCAACTGACGGAGGAAGATGAATGCGCCTACCAGGAGATGATTGCTCATCTTCCTCTTTGTTCAATTCTGTCCCCCAAAACTGTAATTTCATTTGAAAATCTTGGTTTTGAAGTCACTGTTCTTAATTAGATTAAGTTTTCTGTAGATTTCAGTTCACTTGTGGCTATTTTATTTTTTGTGCATATTCTTTGTTTATTTATTGATGAAATGGGTCTATAAAATACGTATGTATTTGTAAGTTTGAAAATAATGGTCAAACAAGTTTGATAGTATTACGTGATGCTGATTTTTTTTTTTTTTTTTTTTTTTTAATGAACTGATTGGCTTGGTTTCTTTTATTTTAGGTCTCTAAAAAGTTTTTTCATGAGTTAGCTGTTGGCTTTGAGGATCCT
This sequence comes from Alnus glutinosa, assembly GCF_958979055.1. Lineage (NCBI taxonomy): Eukaryota > Viridiplantae > Streptophyta > Magnoliopsida > Fagales > Betulaceae > Alnus > Alnus glutinosa. The sequence continues at coordinate 26,353,695 of NC_084892.1, forward strand.
TGCATTCACTTTAATATCGGTGATAGTATGTTCAAAATAGTGTGATTGCTTTTTTCCCTTTTTTGGTTTATGTTGAATCGGCCTGGGTATAAGGCTGTGTGCCTGTTGAATCCTTGCCACCATTAAGGCTTCCAACAAGTCCACTTGGGTCAATTTTCCCAGTAGAAACATAAACAACCCCCTCCCATCAGTACCTACACAAGAGTTTTTGGATGTCGACCCTCCTATGTGTGGAGTCATAAATCTGACTTTGGCCGAGTTTTTTGGATGAGTTGGAAAAAGCTAGGTCGCCCAAAACACCAAGGTGGGACGAGCTTTCGAGACTTGACAATTTTCAACAAGGCGTTATTGGCTAAACAAGGTTGGTGTCTTCTTACTAAGCCCCAATCTTTGGTAGCTCGTATCTTGCAACACAAATAATGTCAATTTCTTTAGTTAGCAATGAGTAACATAATGTATATATATATATATATTTTTTTAAAGTGATGAAAGTTTTACATATTAAACATACTAAATATAAGATCTTTTAAAGATTTTATCAAATCTTACTCGCCCAAAAAATAAAACAAATTTCATTATCAAAATTTAAGACAATCAAGTAATTTACATAACATGTGCATACAAAAGTTTTCAACCAATATTAGATAATTATAAATATGAGGTTCTATTCAATACAATATATCTTGCTATGGTGGGGATTTAATCATCTTGTTTTTTTTTTTTTTTTTTTTTTTTTTTTTCCTATGTATATTTTCGTAATAATAATAATAATTCATAATCTAAATACTAGACGAGCACTTTTAATAGTTAAAATTTATAACATCATTTCAAAGACAGTGATGGAAATTGAAAACCCAGACAATTAAAGAGGTTATTTATTGAAACTGTTCTTGCATTCTTATGATTTCTGACCAATCGCTTTGCTTTTTCAACTTTACTCTTCTCCTAAAAGACAATTCGGTCAGCTTTTCCACCTGCAAAGAAATATCATGACTAGCTTTAGAGGGTTTTCAAAATCAGATATTGAAATGATCTTTGAAAAGATGGCAGGGTTATGAAGACTCTTTGTACAACAAAAAAGAGATGAGTCATTTGAAAAGAAAAAATGTTAAACGCCAAAAAAAAGAAAAAAAGAAAAAGAAAGACCATTTATTTTGTCGTGATGAATTATTTTTTAATTTGTTTTCATATTTATATCAAATATATTATATTTTTAACGTCTGTTTCACTTTATTTTATTTTTAAAAAAATTCAATAAGATGTTTTGATTTTTTTTTCTAGTTTATGTGAAACTTAAATTATTTGTTGTGTATGGACCAAAAAAACAAAGACATTTGTTGTGTGGTAAATGGGTTTGGGCAAAGTCACGTGGGATGCATTAAATGAAACTGTACAGGAACAACAACCACCATCAAGTGGTAGCTTTCACGTGAAGTAAATACTCATCAAGAAGCCCACGTGACTTTGCCCAAACCCATTTACCACACAACAAATGTTTTTTTTTTATTTTTTGAGTCGACAAGGGGCTTCTTGATGAGTATTTACTTCATGTGAAAACTACCACTTGGTGGTGGTGGTGGTGGTTGTTCCTATACAGTTTCATTTAATACATCTCGCATGACTCTGCCCAAACCTATTTACCACACAACAATTTTTTTTTTATTTTTTTATTTTTTATTTTATTTATTTATTTATTTTTTTTTGAGTACATACACAACAAATGATTTAAGTGTCACATAAACCAGAAAAAAAATTGCATCTTATTGATTTTTTTTTTTATAAAAAAAAATTTAAGTGAAATAGGCATTAAAAATGTAATATATTTGATATAAATATGAAAAAAATTTAAAAATAATTGACCATGACAAAATAAATGGTCTTTTTTTTTTTTTTTTTTTTTTTTTTTGACGTTCACATTGTTTTTTCAAATGACTTCTGTCTTTTTTGTTGTACAAAGTTTCTTCATAACTCTACCATCTTTTCAAAGATCATTTCAATATCTGATTTCGGAAACCCTCTAAAGCTAGTCATGATATTTCTTTGCAGGTGGAAAAGTTGACTGAATTGTCTTTTAGGAGAGAGTAAAGTTGAAAAAGCAAAGCGGTTGGTTAGAAATCATGAGAAGAATGGAAGAACAGTTTCAATAAATAACCTCTTTAATTGTCTGGGGTTTTCAATTTTCATCATTGTCTTTGAGATGATGTTATAAATTTTAACCATTAAAAGTGCTCTTATATACATGATTATATATATATCTATAATTACGAAAATATACATAGAAAAAAAAAACAAGATGATAATCCCCACCATAATAAGACATATTGTATTGAATAGAACCTCATATTTATAATTATCTAATATTGGTTGAAAACTTTGATACGCACATGTAACCCTCTAAAGCTAGTCATGATATTTCTTTGCAGGTGGAAAAGTTGATTGAATTGTCTTTTAGGAGAAGAGTAAAGTTGAAAAAGCAAAGCGGTTGGTCAGAAATCATGAGAAGAATGGAAGAACAGTTTCAATAAATAACCTCTTTAATTGTCTGGGGTTTTCAATTTTCATCATTGTCTTTGAGATGATGTTATAAATTTTAACCATTAAAAGTGCTCTTATATACATGATTATATATATATATATATATAATTACGAAAATATACATAGAAAAAAAAACAAGATGATAATCCCCACCATAATAAGACATATTGTATTGAATAGAACCTCATATTTATAATTATCTAATATTGGTTGAAAACTTTGATACGCACATGTAATGTAAATTACTTGATTGTCTTAAATTTTGATAATGAAATTTGTTTTATTTTTTGGGCAAGTGAGTAGGATTTGATAAAATCTTTAAAAGATCTTATATTTAGTATGCTTAATATTAACCTCAATATTACTATAATATAATATAACTCTACAAATTACTATGTAAAAATTTCATCTCATTAATAAAAAAAAAATACATTATGTTACTCATAGCTAACTAAAGAAATTGACATTATTTTTGTTGCAAGATACGAGCTGCCAAAGATTGGGGCTTAGTAAGAAGGCACCAACCTTGTTTAGCCAGTAACGCCTTGTTGAAAACTGTCTAGTCTCGAAAGCGTATACCACCTTGGTCTTTTGGGCGACCTAACTTTTTTCAACTCATCCAAAAAACTAGGCCAAAGCCAGATTTATGACTCCATGCATAAGAGGGTCGACATCCAAAAACTCTCGTGTGTAGGTACTGATGGGAGGGGGTCGTTTATGTTTCTATTGGGAAAATTGACCCAAGCTGACTTGTTGGAAGCCTTAATGGTGGCAAAGATGATTTGGCTTAGAAGGAATTCAGTCGTTTTTGGTAAAGGCTTTACTCCTCCAACTCAGATTGTGGGTGTTGTCAAGATTTCGATGGAGAGGTTTTCTGAGGCTAGTGCTGGTGTATCGGGGCCAATGAGAGCTTTGGCAATGGATCCCCCCCTGTTGGCAAAAAACCTCCGAATGGTAGGTGAAAAATTAATTGGGACGCCACGATACACAAGGAGGCCATGCAAATGGGTTGTGGGGTTATCATAATGGATGAGTTTGGGAGTGTGGTGGCAGAGCAATCAAAACTTTTTTCATTCATCACAGATCCCACAACAGTAGATGGTGGCAGCCTGGTTTTGCGGTGCTACTCGGCAAGGAAGTGGGAGGCAGCTGAATTATTTTGGAAGGTGACTCCTCTGTGGTGGTTTCTGCACTGAGGAAGGTTCTTGTTCTAGAGTCTATGAGCAGCTTGTGGATTATATCAAGACTTTTTTTGGCTCGCTTTCTCTATGTGGAAATAGTGTATATTCGGAGAGAAGCGAATAAGGCAGCTCATGTTTTGGCCCAGTGTGCTATTTCTCAATTGCTAGACAAAGTATAGATAGAGGAGTGTCCCATATTAAAAGCATTGTATTAGCAAATTGGAATATTCTCGTTTGAGTATTAATAACATCGCTTCTTTATCGAAAAAAATTAAAAAAATAAATTAACATTATTTATTTTTTATATGTACATCTAAATATCAAATAATTAATTTTTTTTATAAAAAAAAAATTATTAAAGTTATATAACAACTGTATAGAAGTTGTAACCATCAAGTATAGCGTGGGGTTCGGTCTCGTGAAAGACTACAAGCTAGTCTCTTGACTCTTTGTTCAGTAGCGTGGGTTTCGGTCTCATGCCAACCGGTGGAGGCCTGAAGAAACTAAAGCCTAGAGTTCATAATATTTGTAATTTGTTGGCGCTGACACTTGTGAGAAAGCAAGCAAAAAATGATAGATTTAGATGTATAGGTACAAATGAAACTCTAAACTGTAGAACATTAATCTTACACAAAATTTCACTTTCTCACTCTAAATTTTCACTACTAGATTTGTTATAATTATAATTTTAAAAATTACTTAAAAGTGCGGGGTGGAAATAGGTGTAAGAAAGTGAAAGTGTACATGTGTAGCATTATCTAACTATAGAATGGATTGCTGCGGATAGTGTATTTTTTTTTTTTTTTTTTTTAAATTTTTGGTTATGACTTTAAAGTGAAATTCATTATTTAAAATCTCCATTTTATTTGAAACATATTCTTCTTTTTGTCTGATGTCCTAACTTATGATATTTATTTTTTTTCCCCATTGGATGGGGAAACCACTCTTTTACAGGGTTTTTAAAATGTAATTAATATTGTTAAATTAAAAGATTCAGATCTTATTATATTTTTATTTATTATATATAAAGTATGATGAATTAAAGATAAAGGTTATACATAAAAGCGATCTTAATGCATGGGTGAACCAGAATTACAACAGCCTGTGAATGCGAGTAATTGGAACATGTAAAATAAGTAACTAGGCTACTGTTGTGTTTTGAAAGTGGGTTTACTATTTCAAAAACCTAACTTATTGCATTATGGGTTCATCGATGGATTGGTCTTTGGTCAATCGATTGTTCTGCAGGAAACCTAATTTTTTCTTCTTATTTTTTTTTTCTTAAACCACCAAAATGATTGAAAGATTTCAAATTCCTTTGCAAATAGAGAAGTCTAAATTCATTAATTAGATCATTTAAACAAAGCTTTGTGATCAAGAAAATGGTGAACACCTTAAGCTAAATCAATTCTTTATCTTGTTGATCATCTTTTAATTCATAATATTCCATTATGGAACTTCATTTGGTTGGTGATTGTTGCTCCTAACCTTTGACATATTATATGGGCCTCCATATCGGTACTCAATCATTAGTGTTTTCTTGTCAATTTTATTTTTCTAAAAAAAGAAAAAAGAAAAAAGAAAATACTAATTTTGATTCTTTTAAAATCTCAGGAACAATTCAATAGTGGCATCTGTCTACTATTTAGAGCTAATCTCTCTCTCTCTCTCTCTCTCTCTCTCTCTCTTATTTTTTATTTTTATTTTTTTTTATTTTTTTTTATTTTTTTATGCTATGATTTTCAGGTTGTTGCATAGTAATGATTTGGACTTGCATGTAAAGAAGGTATTTGCAGCTATACGATTGTTGCATTTTTTATGGAGAACTGATTCCCGTACATCACTTTTACAACAAGTTTACAACAGTCATCTCACATGGAGTGGGCCCCACAGTGTAAGGGACCCACCCCATGTGAGAGGGCTGTTGTAAACTTGTTGTAAAAGTGATGTATTTCTATCATTTTTCTTTTTTATGATCTTCTTTGGAAGATCTCATTATTATTTTATGGTGTTGTATTGGGAATTTGAGATGCTTTCAAACAATGGTTAATCTCTTAAATTTCGTTTAGGTGTTTGATTTTTGAAAATAAAATTCATTGAGTTATGATTGGTGCACAACAAAATTGTACAACATTAGACACATGGGGTGGAACTCATGTGGTGGATTTTTTGTTGTGCAAAAATATTTTTCCAAATTTAATTCTTATTTGATACGCGAATTTCGAGGTTTGACTTTTTAGAAAAAAAGTTGAATAAAATATAATTATCTTTTAAAAAAGTTGAATAAAATATTATTTGTTTTTAAAAAAAAGCAAAAGCAAAATCAGAATCATATTTGTTTTTGAAAATTCTTTTGCTAAACGCACAATAGCTAAGAATGTTTCTTCGGTGTTGTTAGATATATTGCAAATAATTTACATTTATTTGTATAAAAATATTGAATGTATTTTCCGTCAAACATTATAAAAAATAAAAGTTGCTTATGCGACCAAAGCATTGCTTTATTCATTTTTATTTATTCGCTACAACACTCTCTAGCCATCTCTATATAGAACTTGTGTGTGGTCTATAAATTCAATGGTAGATTAGCACATTTTTTTTTTATATAAAAATAAATAAGATAGAACAAACATTTTTTAAACTTATTTCTTCAGCAAGAGCAAAACTTCGATAGACTTTGATACTCAATTGGGGTATAACTTACCAACTTCAACTGGGTAGCAACAACAATTGTCTGGATCAAGACACATCGGAGAACCAGTCATGCCGCATGTGTCCATGCAGTTATGATACCCACAACCATGCAAAGTAAAGAAATAAGGATTTGAGCCTTGTTTTCCTGATATGGTGCTTAAAAGCATTTCTAATAGCCTTATCAAAATAATTTTTTAGTTATTTTAGTGAGCCAATTTGACAAAATTGTCCAAAAAGACTCTTCAGTAGCCTCACCAATTTAGTGAAGAAAACAAAAAAGTGACTGAGCACTACTCACCAACAATAGTAAGTATTATTCACTCACCAAATCTAAAAAAACTACTAAAATTTTCTCTTTCTTCATTTTTTTTTTGTTTCTCTCTCGTGCATCATACACATCCTCCATTTTGAAAAAGATTATTTAAATGGAATAGTGATAGTTGAGAGTGATTTAAAAAAGTGAATGGCTAAAATAGATAAAAGTGGTTTTTAACTATTTTTGTTCGTGAAATTTGATTTGATGAGGCGACTAAGAATACTCTTAAATACCTATATTGTAACATTAAATGTTAAAGAAAACAATTACAATCAAAACACAAAATAAATTACTTACGTACGCTCTTCAATCATTAATATAAAAATTAAACAACTCTTTAGCCTTTAGCTTTCAACCCTCCATTTTAAATTGAATAGAATAACGCTTCTATTTATTTACACACACCAAGACTTTCACTCTGCTTTGTTTTCTATTGAATACAAACAACAAGAAGTCTTTTCGTGCACTAAAAAACCATTAATATATGTACAAAATTTAATATTACAAGGTAAACAAATTTAACATAAGGAATAAGAAAAACAATTATACGAAGGAGAGGAAATGATACGTACCAAAAGAGAAAACTAGAAAAGTCACCAAAAGTGAGAGAATGTTGCAGAATATTTCATATTGAGTTGAAAAAAGTGCACTAAAACACTTCACTCTAATCTCAAATGAATGAAGAACACATATAAACTTGTGGCTTATATATATAGCCGAAAGCAAGCTTGATATGTCTTAAGAAAATGCCCATATATAATATTAGGTGAAATATCGGACAATAAAGGAAAATTTGAAATAAATTTAATATAAAAATATATTAGGAAACGTCATTTAAGTGAAAACAATTAAGGAAAAACATTAATTGACATGAGTTGGCGAAAGTAATAGAATAAAATACGGAAATGTATTAAAGAACAATGAAAAACCATATCTAGAAAGGTAAAATAAGCTACAGAAATGAAATAAAATAAAATAAAATAAAAAAGAGAATATTAATTGTAGAAAAATATGGATTTTTTTTATTTGAAAAAAATGTTGTTTTTGAAAATCTATCTCAAAAATATCTTTTATGTTGCATGTTGAAGGAACAATGCAAAATCATTCATAGAAAGATGAAATACAATATAAAAAATAGAAAGAAATTAAGAGAGTATTAATTATAGAAAAAAGAAATGGAGTTTCTTCCTTGAAAAATGACAACAGATAGTTTTTTTTTTTTTTTTTTTTTTTTTTTTTTTTTTTTTTTATCATTTGTTTAGAATAATCTTCTCTTTACTTTTTTCTTAAATTAATGCATTTTATGTTTTACACATTATCTTCGCAAATGTCATAATGGGAAAAGAAGTTACAGATGCGAAGAATAAGGGACTTGTGTTTTCGGACGCGATTTAATTTCTTGGGAAGCAAATTGAGATTCATTCTTTTCATTTCCTTCTATAGAAACTAATACTACTACATGCTTAATTCTTATTTCACCTTCGTACAACTAGCGGCTGATGTGGAGTGCATAAGTTCACTTATATGAGAATAAAATCAGAGTTAAATATTTAGTATTATTTTTTTTTTTAAAAAAAAATTGGCATTAATAATGAGATTTTACTGTAATCTAATTGGGAAGTAAATTTAGAACAGAAGATGAGAGAACTCAACGGATCCATCCAAATGAAATAGATACTATTTATTTTATGGTAATTAAGGATTTAAAGTTGATGCATCTAATGATGTACATGATTTCACATTATTTAAATTTTAAAAGACGTGCCAATATTAACTTCATGTACACCATTAGATACAGTTTTTCTTTGTATTGCTTAAATTTTACTGGAATTTTTGTTGGCTAAATGCTAAATCGACCCTCTTTTATTTTGAGAGTATACGTTAATGTAAAGAGAGGTTCAAATGTAAATCCTGTAAGGTTTGTGTTTCTGCTTAGACAACTGTTTTTTAAGTCAAATCCTTTTGGCTTAGAGTTGTAAGGGTCTTGTACTTCCTTCTTATGATGTAAGCCTTCAGGCATTCCTAGCAATATATTTGGTAGCATATGCTACTTTGTTCGAAAAAAAGATACACTAACTTCAAATTCTACGTCATGGTAATGGTAATGGTAATGATTTGGTAATGGTAATGATTTCCCTTTCTTTTTTTTTTTTTTTTTTTTTTTTTTTAAGCTATGATTTTCAGGTTATTGCATGGTAATGATTTGGACTTGCATGTAAAGAAGATATTGCAGCCATACGATTGTTGCATTATTTATGATCTTGTTTGGAAGATCTCGTTATTATTTTATGGAGTTGTATTGGGAATTTGAGATGCTTTCAGACAATGATTAATCTCTTTAATTTCATTGTGACTCTATCTGATACTGGCTGTAACCTTTTAATAGCTTGGTAGCTAGTTAGGAATGTTTCTCTAGTGTTGTAAGATATTGCAAATAATTTACATTTATTTGTATAAAAATCTTGAATTTATTTTCCATCAAACATTATAAAAAATAAAAGTTGCAGATACGGCCAAAGCATTGCTTTATTCATTTTTATTGATTCGCTACAACACTCTCTAGCCATCTCTATATAGAACTTGTGTGTGGTCCCATAAATTCAATGGTAGATTTACACATTTTTTATATATGAAAACCAAAAAGATAGAACAAATATTTTTTGAACTTATTTCATCTGCAAGAGCAAAACTTCGATAGACTTTGTTGCTCAATTGGAGTTTAACTTACCAACTTCAACTAGGTAGCAACAACAATTGTCTGGATTAAGACACATTGGAGAACCAGTCATGTCACACGTTCCATGCAGTTATGATACCCACAACCACACAAAGCAAAGCAATAAGGATTTGAGTTGTGTTTTCCAAATATGGTGCTTAAAAGTATTTCTAATACCCTCATCAAAATAATTTTCTGGTTATTTTGATGAGTCAATTTGATGAAATTTTCCAAAATGACCTTCAGTAGCCTCACCAATTTGGTGAAAAAAAATAAGTGATTGAGCACTACTCACCAACAATAGTGAGTACTGTTCACTTACCAAATCTATAAAAAACTATTAAAATTTTCTCTTTCTTCCCTTTTTTATTTTTTATTTTTGTTTTTCTTTCATGCATCATACACAACCTCCATTTTCAAAATGATTATTTAAATGGAATAATGCTAGTTGAGAGTGATTTAAAAAAGTGAAAGGCTAAAATAGAGAAAAGTGGTTTTTTACTATTTTGGCTCATGAAATTTGATAAGGCGACTAAGAATGCTCTTACATTCTTATGGATCCGGCTACTATGCTGTAGAAAAAAGTACCGCATATCTTCTGTACTTTTTTCTACGGCTGAGATTGATACAGGAAAGTAAGAGTGTAACTATGGTAGAAAATGCCATAGCCTACTCTTTAATTCTCCTTTATTGCCTTTTGTAGAACAGGTATGACCAAAGTGCCCTCGACCCACCTCTTTCCCAAGCTCGAACACCAAAGTTCTTCGCCTGACCTCTTCACCGGATCGCCATGAATAAAAACAAACAGAAAAATTTGGTAAAAGAGACGGCAGTAGAAAAACCAAATTCTTAGAGGAAAAAAATTAAAGGTGCAACTTCATCAGATATAGAACCCCAGCTAGCTGAAAATATTACATGCATGTCAGTATTTGGGACTTACTAAAGGGGATGAGCTGTGCAGGTTGATGAACGTGAAGGATGCAAATTTGCTTTCCTCTAGAATTCTGTAAAGCCCACAACAGGATTAATCTGCACTCTTTCACTTCTTTTCCCACAGCAACGTATACCATATCCTCAATCATGGGAGTGGGCTCGGGAAAGGGTTGCAGAGGAGAGTGCCAGCGTGGACTTCCCGGAGGGGGTATCGCCGGAGACGGAGTTGGAGGATATTGGTAAGGGGCTGGGGCTGGGGCTGGGGCTGGCTGAGGAGTGTGCCGGCGTGGCCTTCCCGGAGCGGGTATCGCCGGAGACGGAGTTGGAAGATATTGGTAATGTTGCGGCAGTCTCTGCGGAAGGGTTGCAGAGTCGGTGTTCCGATCATGGCGATCTCTGGCGGAGATGTCAGGCGAAGGACTTTGGGGTTTGGTTCGAGCTAGGGAAAGAGTTGGGTCGAGGGCATTTTGGTCATACTCATTCAGCAAAGGGAATAAAGGAGAGCTTAAAGGGTAGGCCTTTTAGCATTTTCTACTATAGTTAGACTCTTACTTTCCCAATTAATCTCAGCGGTAGAAAAAAGTACCGCAGATATGCGGAACTTTTTGTTACCCAGATAATCAACCCTAGAGGGGGGTGAATAGGGTTGATGGCAAACTTTTATTTTAATAAAAATTATACTGAATTAAGAATTTAGAACAATATAAAATGCAGTATAATGCAAACAATATAAATATTGGAACAATAATAAAGAGATAGAGAGAGAGATTCAAACTCAGCAATTTATCGTGGTTCGGTCCACCTGACCTACGTCCACTCCCCAAGCACACCACTTGAGATTTCAATCCACTAAACCAAACTCCTTGCAGGTGGAGTTAAAACCTTTACACTTCAAGAGTATACTACTCTTCTTCACAAGGTGGAAAATCTC